>NC_056744.1:1139427676-1139592676 GCF_019279795.1 Protopterus annectens
CCACCTTTAATTTGACCTATAACCGGTACAATTCAATTGAAAAACAAACAAGTCTGTTAAGGAAAAAATATAAAAAAATAAAAAACATACAATAAGTTGGTTGCATAAGTGTGCACACCCATAAACTAATACTTTCTGAAGCACCTTTTGATTTAATTACAGCATTCAGTCTTCTTGGGTAGGAGATGCCTGCAGGTAGGTTTTGGGCCAAAAGTGACTGCTATTTGGAACTATTCACAATTCCCTCCACTTTGACTAAAGCACCAGTTCCAGCTGAAGAAAAGCAACCCCAAAGCATGATACTGTCACCGCCATGCTTCACCATGGGGATGGTGTTCTTTAGGTGATGTAAAGTGTTGTTTTGCAACAAACGTACCTTTTGGAGTTGTGGCCAGAAAGTTCAACCTTGGTCTCATCAGACCATAACACATTTTCCCACATGCTTTTGAGAGACTTGATGTATTGTTTTGCAAATTTTAGTCAGGCCTGGATGTTTTTCTGTGTAAGAAAAGGCTTCCATCTTGTAAACCTACCTCATAGCCCAAATATATGGAGAATATGGGAGAGTGTTGTCACATGTAGTACACAATCAGTACTTGTCAGAAACTCCTGCAGCTCCTTCAGTGTTGCTGTAGGTCTCTTGGCAGCCTCCCTGACCAGTTTTCGTTTTGTCTTTTCATCAATTTTGGAGGGACATCCAGTTCTTTGCAACATCACTGTTGTCCCATATATTCTCCTTTGATGACTGTCTTCACTTTGTTCCATGGTATATCCAATGCTGTGGAAATTTTTTTGTACCTTTCTGATACCTTTCAACAAAGAGATCCCTTTGATGCTTTGTAAGCTCTCTGCAAACCATGGCTTTTGCTGTAGCAGGCAACTGAGTAAATGTCAGGAAAATCCTACTAGGACAGATCAACTTTATTTGGGGTTAATCAGAATCTCTTTAATTGATGGCAGGTGTGTACCCAACAAGAATGAATGTTGTAATTAAATCAAAAGTTGCTTCAACAAAGTATTAATTTAAGGGTGTGCACACTTATGCAACAAGCTTATTGTACGTTTTTTATTTTTTATATTTTCCCCTAATAAACGTGTTTGTTTTTCATTTGAATTGTACAGGTTATAGGTCACATTAAAGGTGGGAAAAGTTTTGAAATGATTTATTGTGGTCTCATTTTTTTTATAATAAATATGTATGTGTGTGTGTGTGTGTGTGTGTGTGTGTGTGTGTGTGTGTGTGTGTGTGTGCACTCACTCATACACAAGTACAATACAGTCCTTAAAATTCTCTTGACTAGTTTATAAAGCATGCTGTTGTCATGTTTAATGTGTTCTTAAAAGAGCAAAGATTTAATGAAAATCATGTGAAAAGGCAAATAAGCTTGCACTTTGCACCGTGTGGGTATTATCAGAAGAATAGTTGCTTTCTAATACATCAAACATAAAAACACTCATGTGATTTTAAGAACTTTTTTCAGGGATGCCTAAACTCAGCTGTGGAGATAAATATAAACATTATACTAGGTGCAACTTTTCACCCCTTAAGTATTTTATTTTTTTTTTCAACAGAAAAAAATGCTGATTTTCACATAGCAGAACTTATTTCTGATAACCTTCAATTCCACTTCTTTGTTTACATTAGGAAAATATATTCCTCATAACAATCATTTCATGAACATATATAACAGATAACAAAAATGACATGCAAAACTCCCATTTCTGTCTTACTGAAATATATCAGGACTGCAAAGGCATACATATTATATGACAAACCCAATCATGTTTCCTTATGAAACATCAAAAATTTGGGGAGGGGGTGAAAAGTTATTTGATATGTTATTAGTGAAACTACTGCAGAGTTGAAAAAACATCAGAGTTATGCTTGCAGTGTTTGGTACAACCCTAGTAATGTGGCAGGTTTGGAAGATAAACCACTCCCATAGTCTTTAGAACAAGCACAGCATTTAGGCAATGCTGAAGAGGACAGTAGCTGTGATATGTGTAGTATCAGCATTCCTCTGCTTATTCAACGGTTCAAAACCACTGCAAACTATTCTATAAAGTGAGAGTTATGTGAGTGCACAGTTGTTTCTACAGGCATCTGTATATCAAGCAACCAAATTCCTGAGAGCAATACTTTAACAGCTCTACATGAGAGTTAGTAGTTATTGTCTCTCTGAAACTGATACACTGACAAAAGTAGAATCATCTTACCTTTATAAAAGCATAGCCAGCTCCATTGTCTGTGATAGTAAGGCCAAGTGCATCTTCTGATTTGAAAACATCAATTTCTCTTTTTAATCCTTTGACGTGAGCAAATATAAAATCTTCAAGACCAATCTGTCCTCCTAAAAGTTTGTCCATATCAACTTTGTGAGTGTTCAGTGTGCAAAACAAGATCTGCATAGGAAATAAAAAGTACAGTTATGACTAGCATTTAAAAACTCCACCAAAAGAATAAATTAACAAGCACTACAGTTCATTCACATTAATTCCAAATTAGATTTACACTGCTCAGCAGCAGATGTTTGTATACTAATTCTGAAAGGATAAAAGAAAAAAAGAGGCGACTTCAGTTCTTTGAAGAGCATTTTAATAAAGAATAGCAACAAACTATCTACAAATTCCTAAACTAGACAATAATAAAGCAAGCAGCCAGTGCTTATTAAGATGACCTAATTCCTGTCATTCTTCTAAAAATTAAACAGACTGATCATAAAACTTTTCCAGACATTGAAAATGTAATTATCCAGAATTATATTAAAGTGTATAAATCATGTTCTAAAGCAAGTCCAAGTAACACGTTTTTTAGTTGGATATAACCTCCTTACTATATGCAATGCCAAATTATACAGTTTTTAATGCAAAGACTGATGATTTTGCAATTTATTTTGTTGGTCAGGATGGCCCCATGAGTATTT
Source organism: Protopterus annectens (assembly GCF_019279795.1). Lineage (NCBI taxonomy): Eukaryota > Metazoa > Chordata > Ceratodontiformes > Protopteridae > Protopterus > Protopterus annectens. The sequence continues at coordinate 1,139,430,601 of NC_056744.1, forward strand.
TTCTAAGAGCTGAAAATCCCTGCCGTGCCATCCTGTAAGACTGAGCCCATTAAGCCTCCTGCTCTAACTTACTTTATAGACTACTGCATTTTCATGTTAAATGCATTTCTTACTTCCTAGACAGAAACATTGTCAACCAGTTCTTGCAGGTGGAACACCTCACATGATGGTGGAGTAGAAAAGCTACAGTGTAAGCAGCAGCTCTTCTACAGTTATTTTTGATTGCCTACAGTGCTTTGCAGGTGTATGCACATCTCTGCTCTATACCTACACTGCATCATTTTGTGGTTGTGGTTATAGAGAAATACTAACTAAACAGTGAAACAAAAAAAATGAAATGGCACACTATAATCTTTATTTTTTTTGTTTACAAAATCACTTGCAACTTTATTGTGATGAGTACAACAGGAAATTAAATTCATTGTAAAAAAAAGGCACTTGCTAACACGACCAGTAAACTTTAAGAATAAATACTAATCATATCACATTCAATAAGGTAAAAATAACAAAAAAAACTGCAATAAGGTACCAACTGCACAAATTACATAAATAAAAAGATTACATTGTCATTGCTAAGTACACTTTGCAAATGCATCTGGGAATTTCACAGTTCATCATGCAGTGCTCCTTTCACATGGCAATATAGTCAGTTTCCACCCGAAGGAAGAACTGGTTTCTACTGCTTTTTTACAATGAAAGCACTACTTTAACACAACAGAACCATGCCCAAGACAAGATGCAAGGACTGGATTTCTGTCTGTAATATCAGTGATCAGGATTCAGGACAACTGGCTAGTATGAAGAAGGACTGAGCACCCAAAGTTAACTACTGCACCCAAGTCCTAATGTGATAATGTGCACATGGAGGATGGCATACCCCCAGAGTCGCTGCATGCTCTATCCTTAATGTACAATGCAGTTCTACTGTGTTCTGTTAATTCTCTCAAAGCATGTCTGTCCAGTTTTTCATTTAATTTTAGCCCAGCTGATCACCTAACATTTCTCATCTGCACAGAGCTCACCTACAACCCCTTCATCCCCCCATAACAGAGTAACAGCTGATGGAAACAAGAGCAATGCTACTGTCATACTATGTACATAGACATATTTTCTTGTGGACCTGAATCTCAGTGCCTGAGTGGAAGTGAGTATGTTAGGAAAAACAAAATGGCTTGAGTTTTACAGTTTAAGCATGCATCCTTTTAAGAGTCATCCTCAATCACATATACAGCACTGATACATTTATTCTAGTGTCCAGCAAAGACACTGTTGCATTTGAAGTGAGAGATCCCCTAACTGGATACACCAGTCAACCTTCCCTGTACTTCATTCAAGGCCTACATGATTATTTAAGCCCTCATCCTGGGCACACCACTGGCAACTGCAGCATTACTCAAAGCCAGGTCAACAAGATCACATCCACCTTGTCCATGTAACAAATGGTTGTGTGCTATGAATCTATAAATATTCTAACACACATTAAGAAAATGTCCAAGTACTTTTAACACAACATTCATATTTGTATGATTAGGTGGCTGGCTTTACAACTATTTTAAGCACTTCTACAATATAGAAATAATGCAGAAACATGCAATCACTGTGTCCAACCTATAAATACTACCATAAACTTAACTTGCAGAGTAAAAGTTACAGTCAAATAGCTACAGGACTTTCTTGCACAATTTGGCACATTCATAAAATAATAGCATGGCTTTATAACATGACATTGCACTACTGTAGTTCTATGTCATTCAGTCTTGTCTTCAGCAAACTAGAGAAAATATTCCTGACAGGTATAAGCTTTAAAAACTTTAAGAAAGCAGAAAGCCTTTGTTACTGAGGATCACTCCCTCCTCCTATGTCATTGTCAAGTATTGTGCCTTTGTGCTCATGCACATACTAGCTGCTACACTACAAGACTACGTTTATGGACCACTTTATTCTTGTTTTCAAAAACCAGCTTACCCTGAACTATAAGGACATCTCGGCCCTCTTTACTGCAGATGATCATGTTATTTAGCTATTTTACTTTGTTAAGTGGATTTGTCCAACTAAGGCTGATAGGAAAGAAAATTCTGATGTACAAATCAAGGGCCATTTTTGTTTAGAATACCCAACAAACCTAAGCAGCACTTCTTTAGGATACACAGAAAAATGAAGAGGCTAACCCAGAGAAAATTCCCACAAACAAAGGGAGAATGTAACAGTTTATAGGTTTATTAGACATAAAGTTAACCTAAAACAAGACCAATAATATACGTGCTTATTCTTCCACAAAAAAGATTTAGGTCACTTTTGCTGCTTGGTACTCTAACTAAACTAAAATGTACCTGCTCATTCTCAGAGAGCTGCCCTCCTCCTGAAGAAGTTATCTGAACACATACTTTGATCATTTTTACTCTGCATACTCTGCATATGAACTAGCTTACAAACAGAATATGCAGTCAAAAAAGGGAGCCAAAAATCACCAATTTCTTTACTCAAGAAACTAGGACAGCTAAAGGGAAAGTGGACTTATCCCTATCCTTTGTGTATGGAGTGTAAGGCATGCCTATGACTACCACTGCCACAGTTTTTAGGTAGAGTTTGTCCTTAATTACCATGGTCAATGTGTGTGTGTATGGGTTGTCAACTACCGCTGTCACATTTAAAATTGCAACTCCCACCAATCCAGTTAAAAAGAGGAACAGATTTGCACAATTTTTACATAGAGCAGAGTATTATTGTGGATTGTAGATGGTGGCATTGACAAAAAGACAAGAGTTAAAGCTGGAGGTGGCAGAGTTAAAGATGTTAAGATTCACACTGGGTGTGACAAAGATGGACAGGATTAGGGATCAGTATATTAGAGGGTCAGCTCAGGTTGGACGGTTTGGAGACAAAGCCAGAGAGGTGAGATTGCATTGGTTTGGACATGTGCTGAGAAAGGATGCTGGGTATGTTGGGAAAAGGAAAAAAAGGATGGACCTGCCAGGTAAGAGTAAAAGAGGAAGGTCTAAGATAAGGTTTACGGATGTGGTGAGAGAGGACATGCAGATGGTTGTTGTGACAGAGCAAGATGCAGAGGACAGGAAGAAATGGAACAGATGATCCACTATGGCGATCCCAACAGGAACAGCTGAAAGAAGAAGAATTGTGTTCCCTACAGAAAGCTCACTCATCAACAGTACTTTTTTTTTTCTCCTGGTACTCGGCTTATAGTTGCTTACATTATGTGAAGCACCATGGTCAAATGTAGGCAACTGGAGGAAAATGCTTTAGAGGATCAACTACAAACATACTGGTTTAATGAAGCCTAAAGTTCTCCTCATTCCAATTTACATGACTTTAATACAGCTATCTGTGGAAACACTCTAGAAAAACAATGAAATGAATCACAATGAAAAAAGTAGTCAAGCAGTGAATACTTTTGAAGAAATGGAGATGACATTTTGAAATATATGTAAATATGTATGGCTGAACTAACAGAGTATCGCCACAATTAAGAAAGTGGTCAAAGCACATCTGGTCCCAGTCAGTATGTCCAGCAGTTAAGAAAACTGTTTCAGAATTCCTTCAAGAAACACTCTGGGTTTCTTCTAATTATTTTTTTTACTGAAGGCATCGTTTTCCTTAAGCAGGTTAAGGGAATTGATGGGACAAGATGAAGAAGAAATATAGGTTCATAGGCAAGTGCTAGGCTAGCTGCCCTTGCAGGCCATTTTAAAGTAGCCAGGTTCTCTTTTTGTGCTGAAAATAACCTATCCCATCTGGTTATAGACCGTCCTTATCCAGTACAGGGGGCAGTCCTGGGGCAAATTTTCAGTTTCCCATCCATAGATCCAAGTTGTTCTTGAATATGGACAGGAATTAACTTGTTTTATGTGGATGGGGAGTCTATTCTACAGCAGCAGTATCCTCTGTTTGATGTACTTGTCCTTCCAAACTGTTCTGTTGATGTTATAGAAGAGGCAGAAGAGGTTTAAATCCCTTGGCTGAGTATTTCTCATGCCATCTGACTCTCTGATGTGCAGTAAATCCATCAGTAATGGGACAGAAGATCCCTTCTATGACACAGGTCACCTCTTAGCAGTCTGTAGGATACCAAAAGGCTCTAAATCAGTCCATTTTGAACAGTTGTTTAGCCCTTGTATACTTTTAGTAAGGTTCCTCTATTGGGCATTCCAGTTGTTGCATGTGTCTGGACAGATACATGCCAAAGAGGGCACTATATTCAATGACTGGCCTAATAAGGGCTGAGTAAATGGGGAAAGTTAAATCCATAGATCTATGCACAATCCCTTTGTTTATAAGTTGTGCCATACAGAAGAACTTTCTTACGACTATGGACACATGTTGGACAAACATTAGGTCACTGTCCACATGTTCCCAAATCCCGAATAACTGGGTCAACTCTTATACGGGCTTACTAGCAATGTAGTAGTTCCCTGGTGTAGATGACTTCCCAAAGGATGCAATAATGCATTTTTTTGGCATTTAGTTTCAGTCCATGATTTATATGAAGCAATACCAGGGCAGATTATAATAAAATAAAATAAAATAAAAGTAGACTGAAAATTAAAAACTGAAAAGAACTACACTTGATGCAAGATATATTTTTATCACCCACTCCCTGTATCAGAAGTAATTATAAAAAACATAACTTCTTTCTTTCAGAGAATATCAATTCCAATGACCACAATCAACCATAGGTATTTTTTCTTCACAAAGCCATTATGTAAGTCTTTAACAAGAAAGCATATTTGATGTGTATATTAACTTACACCAACACAATGACCTGCAGGGTCTATATTATATATTCAAACTTTCAAAACTTTGAATACCATATGTTCAACAACATAAGATTGAAGTTCAAAAGTTTGAATATATAATAAATAAAAAAAAAAAAAAAAACTTACCTTAACGGTGCAGGCTGGGGGGAGCAAGCCCCCTTGCACCCCGCACACCCCCCTACTTAAATATACCAACTCCGAGATCGGACTTCAGTGTAGAAAAGGGAAATTCTCCCATTCTGCACCGAACAGCGCCATTACGTTTAACCTTCGAACTCTTGAAATGTCGATCATATGGTGTCGACCATATGACATTCCACATTTCAAGCGTTCAGACTTCTAATAGGAACCCGACATACATAGTATTCTTTTATGAGGAACACATAATGCACTGCCCAGTACTTCTTTAAACAGGACTGCTCTGTGTGTTATGAAGAACATATAATGCACTAAGTATTGCTTCAAATAGGACTGCTCTGTGCGTTATGAGGAGCACATAACATACTGCAAAGTACTACTTCTAACAGGACTTCTCTGTGTGTTATGAGGAACATATAATACACTGCCCTGTACTCCTTCAAGCAGTACTGCCATGTACTTTATGAAGAAGGGATTGAAAGACTGCTTATAGCACTACATTGGTATGCCATGATCTGGATGTAGAAATTTGCATGAAAATGCAGCAGTATGGAAGTGCAGCTAATGCAGATTACCTTTCTGTGCTTCCCTGGGACCTTTTGCCAGGATAGGAATAATGAGGCAGAGTGATTTAAAGGCAAGCTTTACCACATAATTATTTGCAGTGAATTGACAAAAGTCTGTACTATCCTCTGACAGTGTACACCCACTGATGTCTGTGGCAAAAGCAGGGTTATTAATGCCCTAACGCAAGCACTGCAAATCCATGGGGGATGAGCATGTGTAGTATGGTTGTGTACATGTCTGTGCATGTGTACAATGCGACATGCTCAGAGCTGTTTCAATTTGTGTGTGTATATGCATGGTTGTAGGTGCCTGTGCAACAGCAATGCACAGACTGGTCGGGGGAGCACTAGTACAGTTACTTCTAACCATGATATGTTCAGTTTAAAATAACAAGCCGCCTGACAGTTTTTGCCCCATGGGGCTCATGCATGTCTGCAAATCACTTTAACACTACTACAGCACAAGAGTTAAGTCCTATTAGCACTACAGTGATAATCTCTCTGAATCCCACTCTGTGTCTCAACATGCAAACACACATCTGTCAGCAGCTATACTTATCAATTACTGTGTAAAAATGCTGAAAGAATTCAAACTTGTCTATGTGCAAAATGTTTTGCATTTTCTCAAATGAATATGTTTAATCATTACACTTGGCAAGTAAGTATGGTGAACCTGTGCCAAGGTTATATAAATCTATGCATAGTCCATGGCACCAACGTTTTTAATAACCAGGACCTCAATAATATTGACAAACTGCTCAAAAGCTATTTCACAACAACGGTAATAATAATAAAACATAACTGTTATTTAAAACAATAAAAAATGCCTGGCAGCTCTGCTCTTGCCTTTTAAAAGGATGACATTACAGTCTAAGTCAAAATACTGGTCATTTCTTTTATGTACTATTTATTCACATTTAGTGCAACAATTAATCTCTTAAAGTAACAAATCCCATTTAACTTCCATACTTACAGCAAACAGTAAAAATATTTCTAACTTTCAAAATGTATAAAGCTTACTTATAGTGTAATTTAAATGCTATACCCATACCTTGCACATTAATATACACATTCTCCAAAAATCATAACTCAGAATTCACCAAGCACATCTTTCTTCAACAAAAATGTAAGTCCTCCATTTCATATACCTTTAAACAATAATTAGGCCAAGGCAGTCCCTGGAAATGCTGCACAATGACATTAAATTATTTGTTGTCATATATCATATGGCAAAAATGGGAGATGAAAGAATGGAGTAACCATTGTTGATTATCTTCCTCACCTGCTCTTCCATGGATATCTTGCACCACTGAGACAGATGGACAGAGAACCTCATGATGAACATCTCCAAGGGAAAACAATTTAATAAAAGTCAGGAATGGTGAAAGCCCCCTTAGAGTGACTCCAGTATCCCTGACAATTCTGGCAACCATGTTCTTCAGAACAGCAATGTTACTGGCATCTGGATGATGTAAATGCACAGATCCAGATTCTTACTGCTGCAGGCTTCATGACTTATATGAGAAGATAGTTTTCCCCAACTCCGTTTCAGTGTCATAAAAGGAATGCTGGGGAGTATGAAAGATGACTCCAACAGCTGAAAGGGAATGTATTTTTTACCTTTATGTCCTGGAAAGGTTGTTCAATTTTAAATGTAATCAACCTTCTACAATGTTACTTAGCTGGAGGGAATAAGAATTACTATCTCTTAAATGTAAAGATGACCTCTGGAGCCCAAACTAAACTTCACAAGTCTATTTCCAAACAAACTTAAGATACAGGTCTATCACAAAATGTAGTGTGTGTGTGTGTATGTGTGTGTGTGTGTGTGTGTGTGTGTGTGTGTGTGTGTGTGTGTGTGTGTGTGTGTGTGTGTGTGTGTGTGTGTGTGTGTGTGTGTTTCTCTCTCTCTCTCTCTCTATATATATATATATATATATATATATATATATATATATATATTCAATTGCTTTTGTTTTCCAGATTAGTTCCAGAATTCCTATGATATATTTTCAGCTTTCACCTCATGGTGGAATTAATGCTGACTGGGGTTAATTTGGCAAGGATATCAGGGAAAACTACCGTACTATAAAAGCAGAATTTGCCAAACAGCACTCTGGGTAAAGAAGTTGGGCTGTAAGAATGAAGGACATCTAAAGAGTGGTTGACATCACTGTTTTTTACATCAGCCTATCACTGATTTACATGAAGAATGACGTTTCGATAGAACTGAAAAAAGTTTCAAAAGTTAAGAGCTTCAGGTGGCTGAGGATGACACTATTTCGGCAGACAAAATAGAGTACGTGGCAGAGGAAACTAAGATTACTTTATGTGATGCTGACTTTAATAGCAGCAAACTATATAAACATAAAAAGATAAGACTTTTCTCCTAATGAACTTTTGAAAAGAGAAGTAAATAGTATTGATCAGCAGTAAGTGCACAACTGAGAACACAGACATTTTCTGAGGTTACTGCTGCATTGAGCACTGAGCTGCTTATGAAATGAAGCAATTATACATTTTGTTTTCTGAATATGGAGAGAACCCCTCAGTTCTTTGGGGGGTGGTCATACACCTGCTGGGGCTTGAAATAAAAGAAGTGAGTGCTTTGGGTCATTTTGGTTCTGAATCATACTCAAAACAGCTTTGTTTTGTGCAGGAACATTTTACAAAAAGGAACGTACCATCACTGTGGAAATATTTTGCAGTGTATAATTTATATGTAACTAAGGGGAGAACTGTACAAATGACAAGGAGAAATGCAGGTGGAGTTTAGTATTGCATTTTCAGAAATACTAAAATACTGTCTATAACTTCAGAGTTAAAAATCATAATAAAATGATTCATGAATAGATGATTGGGAATGTAAAACATTAGTATACGAGAAACAAGTTATGTTGCAGCATATTCCTAACAAAGTGTATATACTAGGGAAATATATTTATTGCATTATGCAGGCAACTTAAAAGTTACTTTTTCCCCCAATATTTTTAAGGATAAAATAAGAGAATAAACACTGTCTAATACATTGATTATACTGAGTAGACAATGTTTAACAACAAGGAAACTAAATCAGCTACTTACATTATTCACATAGGCCTGAGAAATGTTTGAATTGTACAAATATTTTAAGAAAAAAAACTTTCAGTGACTCAAACAAATAATGACTAAACAGGGTTAAAAATCAGTTTGGAAAGTCTCAATTAGGTTTGAAACCTTTGTCCATGGATTGTTAGTGAAACTCCTTGGATATATTCTAAGTTCTTTAGTTCTGACTTCCATAAACAAACTACAACAGAGGGAGGAAACTGATGCAGAATAAAGTGAAGTCCCAAGATGGAAAAACTCCCTTATCAGCCTCAACAAAAAGTTGAGATCCCTCATCAAATCGTCTAAAGCTAGCTATGAAAACAGAATTGCAGCAGATAGTTAAGACAACCACAAGGCGATAGTAAAGACAACCACAAGGCCTTCTATAGTTATGTAAAGAACCTCCATGGCAATACCCAGATTTGCTCTAAGCTACTGCACAATGGTACCTCCTATACCGAGCCAACAGATATTGCCAATATACTGGCCGACAGATTCAGTGCCAACTTTACCCCTCTCCCCCCCAAAAGGACCAATCACAACACCAGTAGACTGCCAGGCACCCAGTATTACTGCTGCACAGGTTAAAATAGCATTGTCCAAGGCCAGGAATACAGCTTCTATGGGACTTGACAATATCCCTGGCTGTATTCTATATGAACTACATAGTGAACTGGCACCTCACCTGTGTGTCCTGTTCAGTCACAGCCTCGCCTCAGGCTTTGCCCCTACTGAATGGCGCACTGCTATGGTCATCCCCTCTCCACAAAGGAGGAGCGACTACAGACCCTGGGAACTATCGCCCCATTATCCTGACAAGTCTGATATGCAAAGCTATGGAACACATCATCGTGGACCTAATAAACAAGGATATAGAGAATCTCCAAACTCTAGACCACACAGTTTGGTTTTGTGAAGGGTAGATCATGCCTGCTCAACTCAGTTGACTTCTTTGAGTCGGTCACCAGAGCTGTGGATGAAGGCAAGCTGGTTCATACAGCCTACCTTGATCTGGCCAAGGCCTTTGACACCATTCCCCACTCAGGAATCATAGAAAAACTCATTGAGATAGGCATCAACCCGTATATCACTAGGTGGGTTGCAAACTGGCTCACAGACAGAACCCACAGTGTGAAAGTAGCTGACTCCAAGTCAGACTGCCGACCAGTCACGAGTGGAGTCCCACAGGGATTGGTCCTGTGTCCTCTTCTGCTTAGTAGCTACTTCTCAGAAGTCCAGTCCAACACAAAGGGACTCTGGCTGACAAATTAGCCTTAAGCTCAATGCCAAAAAATGTGTCATTATCCCCTTTGGGAAAAACCCATCAATGGTAGTCCACTGAACACAGAAGGCGTTATAAGAGATCTGGGAACACAGGTTGACAGCAACCTCTCTTTTAACCACCACACTGCCACTGTGGTCAGAAAGTCCTTCTATGTGGCACATCTCATTACTAAGGGTTTTGCATCTAGGAAGAAAGAGGTCATTGTCTCCCTCTACTCTTCCCTCATTAGGCCAATCATCGAATACAATGCCCCATTTGGCATGTACCTCACTAGACACCTGCAACAACTGCTGAGGCCACAAAAGTATCTCACAAAGAGGATCCTATACCTTAAACACTTGTCCTATATGGACAGACTCAAAAAACTCCAACTATTCTCTGTCTCATATCACCTACTTAGAGATCTCTGCTTGACTTACAAAGCCATGTGTGACCGAGCTCTGTTAGAAATGCTACATCTAAAGAAATCCCAATCCCTCCGCACCACACGCTCCAGAGACCTCAACCTCATTACCACAATCAACAGAACGTGATGGAGGGACACATTCATAACCCAGAAACTGCCCATGCTATGGAATAGATTATCCATACATGTCAAACAGAGCACCTCACTGGCCTTCTTCAAGAGAAATCTTGATGAGTGAATGGGAAATAGAAAATTCACCCCAAGGATCACTCCAGTGGCTCTACTCGACAGATGCACTGGAAACTAAGGTTGGGCGGCACGATTCCAGGGCAATCCTACAGGCTAGTCTTGTAAAGGCTCCAGGGCCATTAGCCTAGTACACATCTATGAACCTATGCTTTATTCTAGTAAGGAGAGAAAGTCACCAAGACTCGGAGAGATGGTAGAGGTCCATTTCCTTGTAATACATTTCCTGGCTACTGTTAATATTGCCCATAATAAGTATGAGTCTGATTTATTCAAAGAAAAGGTTTCATCAACATTAAGAAAAATTAAAGTTTTAGTTAATGTGAAGTTATCTGAAAAATAAAGCTTTAAGAAAATCATCAATATCTCTCCAAAATTCCTTAGTTTAGAGCAATCATAAAAAATATGGAACCAATCTGCATTACATGGTGTTAGACATCTCCAGCAAATGATGTTATTCATTTTTCTGAATTTAGCAATTTTGTCAGGAGTTAAAAATGTTCTGTGCAAATACTTCCAAGTAAATACACTCCAATATTGACCCCAAGAAGTGAATTTTACTGAAGATAGAAGTTTAAGTTTTTCTGTCTGGGAGAGACTATCAGGTAGGCCTTTAGTCATTGTGTTCCATTGCTTAGTTGCTAAAATGGACCTGTAACTTAACAAAATGGTGTACAATTTGGATACTAAATTGTCAAATTGTTGATCATTAAATAATATTTCAGATATGAGAGTGATTAATGGAGGTTGATCTAAATATGAAGAGTTCAGAATAATTCTGCATAAGTCTAGAGAATATGCAATTACACTTTGTAGTAATAACCAATCTTGAGATGATAAGTTATAGATTTCATAATTTGCTGAAGTTGTAAAGTTTCTAAGTCTTTAATGCATTGTTTTCAACAAATAACATATTTAATGAATGGGAAACAAAAAAATTTAATGTGAAGTTATCTAGGAAGTTTTTTGTGATTTTAATGGGGGTTATTAGATCAAACCTGGATTTGATATCTGCATTTGAATATATTATTTTTCTAAAGCTGTTAACAATGTTATGTAGATAGTTTAGTTTCATGGTTTTTTTCACATTACACTGAACAGTGTGACTAAGAAGAAATCAGAACTTATTGGAGGGATGTTTGGAAGAAATTTTACATGACAGTTAGTTTTCATTCTGTGTTATAGCAATATGGAGATCTTTTCAATTTGAGTTGTAATTTGAGTCAATGCAATGTAATGTGCTTTTACGTAATGATGGTTTGATACATGATTTCACGTCAAGGAATCTTAAACCACCGCCATCCCAAGATCTAATATAATGTGTATACACAATCTTATTTTAGTTTGGGTACCACAGGAAGTTTAATCAAGTTTTATTTATGAGTTTAATATAATTATTCCCAGGATGGGTGTCTACAGCCAGAACAATATATACAATTTTGGGAAGGAGAGTCATTTTTAAAAATTGTAGTCTGTCCTAGAATGAAAAAAAAACATATTATTCCAGCTACTTATGTATGTATTTACCTGAGATATTATGCTTTTATAATTTGTTTCTCTTGTTTTTTCCAAGTTTGTGAATAAGGTTATCCCTAAATAGTTTAGTGTATTAACTTGTTCTCCAATAATGCTTTGGTTAGCTAGCTGAAATTTCGCTTTGTCATTAAGAATAATATGTTTAGATTTTTGCTTATTAAAGTGCAGGCCTGAAAATGTTTGAAAGTTATTTATTATTGTGTCTAGTTCTAATAATTCTTGATTTGACTTAGGTAAGGTAAGCAGAATATCATCCGCAAATAGTGCTATTTTAGAACTGTATTGATTATAAATATCAATGCCTTTGATTTCTTGATTTCTTATTGATGACGCTAATATTTCTATGACAAGGGCAAATAATATTGGGGATAAAGGGCTACCTTGTTTGGTGCCTTTGGTTATGGGGATGTACTTTGAAGTGAAGGGGCCTAATTTGACATATGCCAAATTATCTTTATAAATAGCATTTATCATGGAGATGAAAGATATTGGAAACAAGAATGCTTTTAGTGTTTCAAACAAAAAATTCCAGTTTACAGAGTTAAATTCTTTTTCCATGTCTAGACTCACCAACAAGGCTTCTTCATTTTCTTTAAGAATTCTATTAATGTTAATATTCTTTTGATATTATCATGAGTGTGCCTTTTATGATGAAACCCGGTTAGATCATTATGAATTAAATGTGAAAGTGGAACCTTTATTTTGTCCACAAATATAGACATAAAGGTTTTGTAGTCATTATTTAATAAAGAAACTGGTCTATAAGATTTATATATTTGCGAATCTTTGTCAGGTTTAAGAATAGGAGTAATCAAGGAGCATCTCCAAGAGGGAGGGATCACATTTTTAGTTTATACTTCAACCAGTGTTTTATGAAGTAAAGATATAATTGAATCTGGAAAAAGCTTATACATATCTGCTATGATGCCATCTATGCTAGCTTTAAGGTTTTTGATTTTATTTTTTATTTCATTTAGAGTTATACTAAGATTTTCTGGGATGGCATTCAAATTTAAAGTGATTAATTTGGGGGCTGTAATACTTTTGTTTATATTATCAGAGTTATAATGTTTGAAATGATATCTAAAGGCTTCTAATATATCTCCAATATCAGAAACTGTCTTATTAGTACCTTCATGTAATAATTTAAAAATATGATTTGCCTTGGAATGTAATTTTGCTCTCAATAACAAATTGTGCATGTGTTTGGGAGTAAGAGCATAAGAGTTTAATTTCATTTTTTTTTTCAGTGCTAAGTTTGTTTTGTGTGTCAAAATATCTAGACAGTTCTTGTTTACTGCATCTATTTCTTTTTTGAGTTTAATTATGGTGACTTAGATCACAAGGAGGTTAACTGAGATTGTAGGTTTTGTATTTCCAAATCCCATTCCTTATGTTTTTTCTTATACCAGACTATAGTTTTACCATAGATATATGCGTTTAGAGCATCCCAAACTATAATAATGTTTGTTTCAGAGTTATTTGTCTCTAAGGAGCAGTTTAATTCTAATAATAACCATGGTTTAAAGTCTTTTAGTTTGGCAATATACGCAGGAATTCTAGTAATAGTATTTAGTTTCATGAAGTCTACTTGTATATCTAACATAAGACAATCATGGTCTGATAAAGCATAAGGAAAGATAGTAAAGGATTTAAGCTTTAATGTTAAATCACTGGAGATAAGGACTTTATTCTGGTTTGAGTTTTTAATTTATGATCAGTGTGTGTATAAGAGAGTGATTTATTTTTAGAGTTATATGTATTATACAGATTATGAGAATTTATCCATTTCTTAAGAATTTTGGCAGTGGATTATCTAATAAGCAGTTAAAATCGCCCCCTAGAATCAGATTCCCTTTTGATATACTATCAATAAGATTGATATGTTGTTAGCAGTTGAACCACCCAGTCCTGAGAACCAGCAAAGGTTAGCAGGCATCCAAATTCTATGACTGAATTTTAGGATAGTGATAGCTAGCAGTCTCTTGGGGTCTTCATGCTTATATAATATTTGAAGGTAGATAATATTATTCTTCCACAGGATCATCACTCCTCTCCTTTAAGACTTAAGTGAAGCATAAGTGTTTGGTTTCCAAACATCCTTTTCTGTATTTTTAAAATGTGTTTCTTATACTATTTGTGGTTGTTTAACTTAAGGTATCTCAAAAGGTTTGATCTCTTCTTTGAATTATTGATGTCATTTATATTAAGTGAAGTTAAAGACAAAGACATGCTGAGTTATAGGAGTAATTTCTCCAATAGTCAGTAATAACTGATTTTATTATCTCAAAGCATTCAATGAAAGGTTGAGACTACCAAACGTTGATTTGTTTAAGTGACATGTTTGGAAGAATCATGACTGTGAATACGATATGAAGTATATTATAATCAGGCCGGGTCTATATTAGAAGACTGAAGAGGTGTTTAATCGAACACCTCTTCGGCGACACAAAGATCGAATGCACTAAAGCGCGAACGCTCAAAACAGAGATTTCTTTCCCTGGGAAAGAAATTGCTTGGCCATCCCCATGTGTTTGCCCCTTTCCCCACTATAGTGCGATCTCGGAGTTGGTATATTTAGTTAGGTGGTTGTGGGGGGCACAGCCCCCCACATTATGTTTGAAAGTGTGTGTGTTTGTACTACCGATTTCTTTCCCAGGGAAAGAAATCGGTGTTTTGAGCGTTCCCTCTATGTGTTGCCAAAGAGGTGTTTGATTAAATGCCTCTTCAGTCTTCTAATATAGACCCATCAGGCCTAAGTGCAGAAATAAACAATAAAATAATCATATTAAAACACAGAGAAACAAATAATGTATTTCCCCAACACATACATGGAATTAAAAAAAATTCCCAGTTTGAAAGATGAGAAAAAAAATCAATCAAACTGCTTTCCCAAACCATCATGAACATACCTGTCAGCTCTAAAATGTACTAGTAAAGAGACTTGTCGTGTAAACATACAATTGCTTGAACAGTTTCTACTAAGTTGTTGAAATGTAGTGAGGAAAAATGAGAAACGCATATATATTAGTATCTTATGTTACATATGTAATACTGGATATTGAGGTTCCTATCTTTACATGAATTACTATACGAGATCAAATGAGTTTAAAACAAGTACAAAATCTTTAATAGCTAGAGTCAATAAAATTTTATATTTTAATTAAGTTATCCAAGAATGAACAGGTAAAAAGGAAGTTGGGCTCCCCTTTTATAATATATATATATATATATATATATATATATATATATATATATATATATATTTTTCAAAAGACTGGTGCACATATATTAGAAAGTATTGTGAACAACATTAATGAACATCAAAGGAGCCTATAGCCTGGCTCAGACATTTATAGCTAGTTAGAGTATATGTCAGTCCAAATGAAATTCTCTCATTTTGTATTTAAAAACATGTTAATTAACCAACTTGTGTAAAAAATCTTTGGGACAATGCAATATATATAAAAAATGCATAAATGATTGTTTGAACATAGTTATTCTTTTGTTCATCTGTATTGTTCTAATCAAGTAAAAGCTGGATGTAAGAGTAAAAGCCCCCAAAGATTCCTCTTAGGTTAACATTACGGGACTTCACAGTTACCTCAGTGAAATATATTAAAAGCACATTTTGTTAAGATGAATAAATAATGTTGGACTGCATTTATTTGTATAGGATTAAAAGTCTGAATACTTATTTCTATCAGCTTTAATTTAAATTAGTAATCATATTAACTGTTACTTTTTCCATTTTCTAAACATTGGCTTGAAAACAGTAACTTTTTATATAAATAAAAGAATCTAACTGGGGTTGGGAGCTGGCATAATAGTTAAGGTATTTGCCTTATAGAAACAAGGTGCACTGTTTGATACTCAAGTGGGATAATTGACTAGGCATTAAAATGCCCCACAAAGGCAGTTAGCCTAGTATTAACCTATGAACCTATTTACGCACCTATAACTTACTTAAATGTAGCAGTCTGAGTGTTTTCAGCTTTGATAAGGAAGTTTGAAACTAAGGGTGCATCTCCAATACTGTTCCCTATACTTCCTTTAGGGTGCAACATAGCAGAATGGACCAACAGCTTCCAGAAGCCTTAGACATGACAAGGCAGTTTAAAAACAGCTTGGGGGTTATCTTGAGGTAAGAAAAAGCTTCACCTCAAATTTAAACAACATTCTTTGAGTAAAAAATGTCTTAGTGAGGTAAAAAAGGGAACAATAAAGCTAAAAAATTGTGCAATATTTACTAGTGGATGTTTGCCAGTTGTATAGTGTAACAGATACTCTAACATTAATAAGACATTACATTGAGCATTTAAGGTTAAATAAATGGGAAAAAAAACACAGATTGTCTAATGTAATTAAGTTATTGTGACACTTTATATTATGTAGTTGGTTAAACATTTGCATTTTAATAAAGATTTATACATGTATGCAGCATGGAGCCCCCCCCCCCCCAACTCACTTAAAGAGGCAGCTGCACATATTAGATTTACTAATACTGCCTTATTTGGAAATCAACTCAGTTTTGTTTTCTTTTTGGGTATAAATTATCTCAGTATGCAAAGAGATTAAAAGTACAGTTGTGTACACTTACCATAAATGTAGATGTTCAAGTGCATTCACTGTTGCAGTCATTACATTTGGGTAATCTGCTGGCAGGTTGCCCTCAGTCGGCCTGATTAACAAAGTCTTGGGTCCTGCGTCAGTTGCTGTCCCGTCTTCCATGACGTCAGGTCATCAGGGGTATAAAACATGCAGCTGATGCCATTACATCAGTTTTTCTTGCCCCAGATGTCAGGTGCCCCCCAAATGGGGAGCAAATAAACTTAAAAACACAAAACATATACCTCCAACCAAAATCAAATACACAAAAGGCCTTTTAAGCATAGTAAAAGAAAGTAGAGGTATAGCCAGAGAACAACAGAGGTCTGGAGGGAGGGTAACCAGGACTGCAACAGTGAATACACTCGAACATCTACAGTTATGGTAAGTGTACACAACTGTACTATGTTCTTTGTGTTTCAGTGTTGCAGTCATTACATTTGGGTAGATTCCCAAAGCTATGGTTGGGAGGAGGAAATTATACAGCATTAGGACCAGCTATAAGGCCCCTGCAGGACAGCAGTGGCAAAGTCAGCTCTGGATTTAGAGAAAAGTGGTAAATGGTAATGTTTGGTGAAAGTATGAACTGAGCTCCAGGTAGCAGCTTCTAGAATGTCCCTGGTAGGAACACCTCTGAGAAAGGCTGTTGAAGTAGATGCAGCCCTGGTGGAATGGGATCTGATCCCCTGGAGGATAGTTTATCCATGGTGCTTATAGCAGAAATGAATACAATGGCTTATCCATTTGGAAATGGTTTGCTGTGAAATAGCCTTTCCCTCTGCCCCTGCAGCAAATGCTACCAGTTGTTCAGATTTTCTTTGAGATTTAGTCCTGTTTAAGTAAAAATCTAAGTTGTCTGTGTACATCCAATGAATGCAGAATCTGCTCCCCCTTGTTCTGTGGATTGGGAAAGAAAGTTGGCAAATGAATGGTCTGATTAAGAGCCACACTGTATACCACCTTAGGCATGAAGGATAGGATGGTCCTGACAGATACCCTGTCCGCATGAAAAATGATGAAAGGCTCCACTGCCATAAGAGCCTGTAATTTGGAAATCCTTGTAGCTGAAGTGACTGCTAAAATGAGAGCTGTTTTCCAGGAGAGAAATTTTAAGTCTGCAGTAGCAGCTGGCTCGAAAGGAGGGAGAGTGAGTTTCTCCAATACAAAATTAAGGTCCCAGGCAGGGGTTGGAGCTCTCCTGGGTGGTCTTAAGTTTTTGGCCCCTCTGAGATATTGCTTTAGCAGAGGATGAGAGAAGAGGAGAGGTTCTGTGTTGTAATGAGCTGAAATGGCTGAGGCATGGATTTTTGTGGAAGAAAAGGACAAGCCCTTGTGAAGCATCTCAGTTAAGTATTGCAAAATCTGAGGAATGTTGGGCATTGCTGTGCTTATCCATTGAGATTGATTCCAGGCACAGAATCTTTTCCATTTGTCAGCATAAGATTTTCTAGTACTAGGTCTTCTCGCCTCCAAAATGACATCCATCACAGGTTTGCTGAGGGATGCGAAGGGTGACTTTAGGTGATTAGCCACGCTGCAAGATTCAAAGTTTGGAGCTGAGTGTGCAGAGTTTGGTTGTTCTGCTGAGACAGTAAGTAAGGTGTCTGAGGCAGGTACCATGGTGAAAGGTGTGACACACTAATCAGGAGTGGGTACCAGTGTTGGCGAGGCCAGTCTGGAGCAATCAAAATCATTTTTGGTTTGTCCTGTTTGACTTTTAGTAGAACTTTGGAGAGCAGAGGCAGTGGGGGAAAGGCATAGACTGATAGGTTTATCCAGCTGAAGGACAGAGCATCCACTTTCCAGGCTTTTTTATGATGAGTTCTTGTGCAATATTTGTCCAACTGATAGTTCTGGGGTGAGGCAAAAAGATCTGTGTCTGGGCTTCCCCATTTGCGTGTCAACATATTGAAAATCCGTGGTCCCAGTTTACATTTGCGTGGGTCCATGTGATTTCTGCTTAGTTCGTCTGCCAGAGTATTCAGCTTTCCTGGCAGGAATTCCGCTTGTAGTTGTACATGATAGCTCAAGGCCGTGTTCCACAATGCCATGGCTAGTCTGCAGAGGGGGTAGGAGTGTGTACCCCCCTGCTTGTTTATGTTCCACATAACCGTGGTGTTGTCCATCTTTATCAGTAATTGTCCTGGACGAAGGTAGTCCTTGAAGGCTGTCAGTGCATTCTGTACAGCTAGCATTTCTTTTTGATTTATGTGAAGGAGCATTTGATTTGGGCTCCATTTTCACTGAATGCACTTCCCTGCCAGATGAGCACCCCATGCATAGTCTGATGCGTCTGTAGTTAGGGTGTGGGCAGCAGGGTGTGGTGTGAATGGCAGTCCCTTGTTCTGGTGGCAGGCCTCTGCCCACCATAGGAACTCTAGGCGCAGGCAAGGTATGATAGGAATCATTATTTCCAGGCTGTGACAATGCTGACTCCATAGACTTTTTAAATACCACTGAAGTTTCCTCATATGTAGTCCTGCATATGGAATTAAAAGAATGCAAGAGGCCATGAACCCCAAGGCTTGCAGTATTTGCCTTGCAGAAAGCAGGGTTTTTGTGGCCACCTGTTTGAAGTAAGTCATCAAATTAATTTGCTTCTCTAGCGTAAGGAAAGCCATCTGGGCAGTTGTATTCAAGCTTGCACCCATTAATGTAATTTTTTGAGAGGGTACCAGTTGTGATTTCTTTCCATTTATAGTATAGACCCTAGACAAGTTAGAACCCTTTTTACAAACGCCAGATGTTTTAGAAGAATGTCCTTATTTTCTCCCTGAATTAGACAATCGTCCAGGTATGGATATACTTGAATATTTCTTTGCCTGCAAAATGCAATTACTGGAGCCAGGCACTTTGTACAGACCCTGGGCACAGTAGATAAGCCAAAGGGCAGTGCAGAGAACTGGTAATGCAAGTAGCCTGCTTTGAAGCAGAGGTATCTTCTGCAAGATTCCCTGATTGGGATATGCAGGTAAACCTCTTTTAAATCTAGAATTGCCAAACAGGCATTTTTGCCTAGCATAGGAAGTAACTGGTGAAGAGTCAGCATCTTGAATTTTGGAATGTCCAGAAAGGTGTTTAGAGTAGATAAGTCTAGAATTGGACGCTATGATTTGTCTTTTCTGGGTACCAGGAAAAGTCTTGAATAGAAACCTTGTTCCTTTTCCTCTTCTGGTACTAGTTGAATAGCCCCCATGCTCATGAGGGAAATTACTTGTTTCTGGGCCTCTGCCCACTGATTTGGGGGCAGGTCTGGCCATCTGTTTGGAGTTGGCAACGTGTGGAAATGAAATCTGTATCCCTGGGATACTATATTTAAAACCTATTTGTCCTGGGTTATAAGTTGCCAGTTTTTTTTTGCATAAAGAGCCAGTTTTCCCCCCAAAGTGGTGGCTAAAAGGTAAGCGATTGGTAAGTGTAGAGGGAAGTCATTGAGACTGCTTACCACAGGGAGGTGTCTTGTTGTTTCCAGATCTGGAAGAGGAGGCACCCCATTGCTTTTGTTCTGAAAGTCCCTTAGGACTGAAACCTGGTGCCTTTGGAATGTCTGGGTTAGACTTGAGTGGCTCCCAAAGGAACTGGAAAGGACCAGTTCTTAGTTGGCCAGTGCCTACTAAATCTTGGAGGTTGCACTTGTTAGAAATATTTCACAGTTTGCATAGATTTAGCTTTATCTTCCATCTTTTTTAGCACTTCTTCAGCCTTATTACCAAAGAGACGGTCCTGTTGTAAAGGAGCATCCAACAATTTTGCTTTAACATGATCAGGCAGAGTTTGCTCTTTGAGCCAAGCATGCCTTTTTAGCACCGACCCAATTACAGCAGCCCTGCAAGAGGCCTCCAAAGAATCAAAACCACATTGCAAAGTATGTTTTCCAACTTGTTCAGCTGAATGCAATAGATCCTGTAAATCTTTATTTTCCACACAGTCAGAAACCAACATCATTTTCTGTTTAAGCAGTCCCATGATATGCTGCTGATATTTTAGC
This sequence comes from Protopterus annectens, assembly GCF_019279795.1. Classification (NCBI taxonomy): domain Eukaryota; kingdom Metazoa; phylum Chordata; order Ceratodontiformes; family Protopteridae; genus Protopterus; species Protopterus annectens. The sequence goes on from NC_056744.1 coordinate 1,139,451,236, forward strand.
ATATGAAATTGACAGTTTAAAGCCCTGATTGCCAAGGTTGCAGAAGTGTAGACCTTCTTACCCCATCTATCCAGAGCCCTGGAATCTCTATCAGAAGGGGTAGGATTTTTAGCAGTAGAAGCCTTAATGCCCTTGGGGCCCTGAGAAATGGTTTCAGGATCCGCACAGGATTTTTGAAAAAGGAATTTGTGGGAGTCAGGAACCCTGTAGTCTCTGTCTGGCTTACAAGGAGCGGTGGAGGCAGAGAATCAGGAGCCAAACTAGATTCTGAAAAAACATCATCAACAATATCTAGAACAGGAGGTATAGCCAAAGGCCTATGCTGAGGAAGAAGAAGAAAATCCCTAAGCCTGTTTTTAGATTCAGAAAAATCCTGACTTTTCCAGTGGAAATGTTCCCTTAAGGTATGTAAAGTTTCCCCAAAAGAAAAATCCTCAGGGGGAGAAGCAGAAGGAATGGAATCCTCTGCATCAGAGTCCTCATAAGTAGGTATAGACAATTCCTGTTCATTAGAAGAGTCAGAAGAAATAGAATCCTCTTCAGAAGATTCATAGTCAATATCTTGCTTAGGCCTCTTAGAAGGGGGGGGGGGTTGGCTACCCCTGATTAGAGTAATTAAATTTTCAGCCATTTTGATCATTTGTTTTTTAGGCATAGGGGCCTGCACATGTGGCCTAGGCATCGTTTTTTTAGACATAGTTCGAGATTCTGGGCTTAGTGTTGAAGATGGCATCAGTTTAATATACAAATCTGTAGACCTGAAAACACCCCCAGAAGCCGGTGCCTGCACAGCGTTTTCAGACCCATCCAAGGTAGAGACATCCGTGGGTTCCATAATTGAAGCATCTTGCGGCATACTGGACTCCGAATGGGTCTCAGTAGAGGCCTGCAAATCAGAAGTAGCGAGTATCAGGGGCTGCGAAAGTGCCTCACTGAGTACAGGTGAACTGGCGACTGGCTTAGAAAAAGCGTTGTCGGCAGTTTTGGACCTCAATGGCCTGTCTCTGTCTTTTTCTTTGCATTTTTTTAGGTATTCCGGTAGTTGGATTGCTAACCAATGACATTTCTGGATAATTAAAGTGTGAGCCAAAATATTTAGAAGCAAAAATGTACTGACGTTTGATAGTGCTTTGATTAAATAAAGCACTGAACCGACAGCAAGGTACGTCGTGGTCAGGGCCTAGACAAGGAATACAGTACAAATGAAAATCCTTATGAGGTATTTGCTTCCCACAAGTAATGCAATTATTAACTTTTACTGACATCGGTAAGGAGCAAGAAAAAGTTTCCCCAACGGGGTACTTAGCTTTTTAGTTGAAGACTTCGGATCTGAAACTCAAAAATGAAAATTTCAGGAGTCGGCCGACCGGCACTTACGAACTGCTTCTCGCAGAGTAGCCATTGCCAAATCCGATGGGGTGTTGGTTAAATTTTAATGGGGCTTTCCTCCAAGCTGTTTTTAGCACTAGTTCCTTATCAAGGTAGGAGAGGAATTTTACAACAATAGATCTCGGTGTTGCTGTGGGGAATGTGGATACTGGCTTACAAATTGCCCTATGAGCTCTTTCTATACCAAATAAGAGCCCTTCTTGCAAGTCTAAAATGTTGGGAATTTCCAATTATTCAAGAATAAAATCATGTTGTCACCTTCTCTTTTTTTGGTACTTTAAAAATTTGTAACAAACCGAATCGAAACAGAAGAACCAAAGCAGAATATCCACAGTAAGAGGAACCAGTCCGTAGGATGGTAGCAAAAAATGACTTTTAATCACATCCAATTTAAAAACAAAATCAGGTCCTTCGTAGACCAAAAAAGACTTGAAATCACATCCAAAACAAAATCAAAATCGAGCTGTTTCGCTTGGCTCAATACCAAGCTTTATCAAAATAGCTATTTTGGTACTGATATTGAGCCAAGCGAAAGCGCTCGATTTTGATTTTGTTTTGGATGTGATTTCAAGTCATTTTTGGTCTACGAAGGACCTGATTTTGTTTTTAAATTGGATGTGATTAAAAGTCATTTTTTGCTACCATCCTACAGACTGGTTCCTCTTACTGTGGATATTCTACTTTAAAAATTTGAATACTGCATCTTCACTCCCAATTTTCAAGGTCATCAATTTTATTCATTAGCCATGTGTTTTGTTCGAGAAGAAAGTCTGTGTGCAGTTCATCCTCCTTTACTCTTCCATCTATGTCAGTTATGTCTGTCTCCATGCCCATTGCTTTATTTTGATGTTGTTGAAAAAGGTCTCTAAAAACTTCAGTTTGTTTAGAACTATTCTCACTTAAATTCTCTAGCTTTAGTTGGAAGTCATCTATCTTCAGTGATAGTGACTGTAGAGTGGAAGACACCAGCTGTAGTTCTTTCCTCAGTGCAGTATCAGATTGTGACGACTTGGAGCTGTTCATTTTCCTTCAGGTTTAGTCTCAAATAATATGACAGGAATTATTTGAAATAAAAACTTCAGAGTTTGTAAAGTTTAGACTATTAATAACTAGATTTTATAAAATTTATTTAAGTCTAATTCCTATCTATTATATTAATTTTATAGAGCTCAGAAAAAAGTGTTGTGCTTAGCTGGCCATCTAGGCTCCACCCCTTAAGTTACTTTTTTGTGGGGAATCAAGCATTTTAAACTAAATATCCAGAATTAGCATGTACGTGAAAGTGAAAGTCATACAAGGCATATAAACAGACATAAAAAATAAATATTTTTACTAGGACTTCAATCAAGATAAGAGAAATAATGAAGGATACGATATCCAGCCAAGTAAAGTGACATATAAGAAATGAGAAGAGTTAGCAATCTTAAGAGCAGGGTGAAGAATTCCAACAACATCCTCAATAAAATTAAAAAAAAAAAAGAATTCCTACAAGGTCAAAGGAAAAACTCAGAATGGATGGATGTGAGGGTCAAGCTAGGCAGCCAAGAAAGGTACAAGACATTGTAGTTTAGAATACGAAAACTCTAAGGAAGTAATTTCTGACAGCAAGTATATAGCCATATTTAGGAAGAGTGCCATTTACTGTTAGTGTTCCAACAGAGATAAATACAGGGAGTTAGAAGAAGAAAGCAACAGTGAACACCACCCTTCATAACATAAATTTTATACAGGCTACATATTTAACACATAAAAATGAAAAAAGACCACTAATGGGGAAAACAAAATCTTGTTGACATGAAAATTCTAACCTTCAACATTAAGAATTTTAAGAAATAATGGGGAAGCCATAATAGCTAAAAGCAAATGTATATAAGACAGACAATTTACTTAAAGAGAAAGACAAAACAGAATAAATTTAAATATGAAAGGGATTTGGTCTCTGTTTATAAATGTTCAGAAGTGATAATTGTATAACAAACCTGAAGTGATATCAAAGGGATAATGCATCTGACATAATCCAGAGAAACCACTAGGTAAATACATGCTTTTTAAAAGATGAGAAAATAGAATTATTGTCTATTATGTATTGTTACTTCAAGGAGAATGACGGAAATGTGACCATATTTCAGGGGAAGTTACACTAGGAAGGTGATTATATTTGTTCATTGTGTGACAGAAGAAAAAAAGTCAGAAAATGGGGTGTTAGACTTTGGAACAATAGTCTGAAGAAATAGGAACCAAAAAATGTATTTGGAAAAGAAGACGTGTATTTTAATAGCTAATTATGCAATGCAAAGAAAAGGAAGAAATGGGAGGAAAAATATTGAAGAAACTCAAACAAAAATGAATGAACAATTTGCATTTTCAGGGAATATTAATACACAAACTTTATGATTAGAAATCTCACACTGGTGAAATTGAAGACAGAAGCATTATGCATAGGGATTTCAGACCATAAATATTGTATTTTACTTATATTTCTGTGGAGCTTTTCTCCCTGGGCCTCCGATGAAAAAAGCCCAGTTGGACTTTCCCGGTAAAAAGATGTAAATAAATAAATACATAAATAAAATATTACTTGTAAATGTGACAGTGAAGAACACAGGAAAACAAGGAGAATGTTGTCCATAAGATGAATGAAACTGGGGTTCATGTGTGTGTGCACGTGTGGTAAAGGAATACTTAGACAACATCATCATCTAAGTATTTCAAAATGTTATGATTTATGTTATGATTTATGGATTGAATTGCTGATTCTTAAGTCACTCAAAGAAAATAAAAAAATACTTGGAATTATGTCTTTGGAAAAGGAGAAGTAGAATAAACTATGAAAGGAAAACAGACATCTGCAATAGGGAAGACTGAGTGGTATGACAGGACACTGGGAGAAGTTATACGTTTCAAACTCACAAGAGGCGCAAGAGAGAGGCACAAAAGGTGTACAATGGCAGTTGCTAAAGAGACAAGACGTTTCCACTATTCCAATCTTATAGGCAAAAACAAAAGGGATTGCTATATGGGTGCACCAACAAAAGAAAGGTGGCAGTCTTGTTTTGAAATGCATAAAGAGTTACAGATGACATAAAATATTTAAAAGGCAGTTTTAAAATAGATGGAAGAATTGTAAAACGTATGGAAAAAATAATCACTGCATCAGGAACACGGAATAAAGCAGAATGATAGACGGGCTATGGTAGAAGAAATTAAACATTTCTGGAAAAAAATGAAAGATATGGGATAGAGTATAACTATTATAAAATATCAAGGAACTGGTATCTATAAATATTTAAAAAGCACTCAAACTGTATGATGATAAAGCAGATTATGTGGTTACTTCTATAAAAAATGTGGCTACTGAAGAGCTACCCAACTGATCACTAACACGGACTGTAGAATACTATAAATGCAAATTATAACAAAAAGTATAAAGAAATGTGCGCAGGATGATATGAACACACATTTATAACAGGAATAGATAGTCTACATCTACTATGTACTAAATATGGGAGAAAAAATTACATACCATGTTGGATGGTTTATTATGGAACTTAAGATAGCTTACCATCAAAATGTCGTATGTCAGTTACGTGACTTGGGAAGGCAAATGGCACTTTTTTGAGTTGTCGTAACATTGATTTTTAAAATGATGAATCCACAAGAGCAAGTGCTAGTGTGCATTCACTCTTGCGGATTGGTTATTTTGAACTGAGATCGCACTACAGGGGGGATCGAGAAATTTACCCTTTCCTTCACTGTACTGCAATCTCAGAGTTTGTATATACACATATATATATATATATATATATATATATATATATATATATATACATATACATACACACACAGTTAGCAGAGGGTGTGAGTGGCGCAGCCCCCCCCCCACATGGGGGGGTGCACGGGGGCTTGTCACCCTGCAAAACATTCATATCACATATCTGGAAGTGTAGGTATTCCTGAATTGTCGACTTTCTTTAATTCCCACTTTCTGTTATGTGAAAGATCAGTTATTGGTTTTAAGACATTTTGGGTCATATGTATGAAAACTCGCAATAGTCAGTTGCAAGATTTTGATAGTAAACCAACTTAGACATAAAAAAGGCTTATGACAGTTTTAGAAATGCATGGGTTCAGAAAAGAGTTTCTGTGATTGTTAACAGAAATTTCTACATAAAGCCATAATTTAACTCAACCTGTAGCTTTCTCTTCTCCTTACAGCATCACTGAACATTCAATTACCAGCAACCAGCAAATACTTCATGAAACTTTCACTTGCTTGCTCTCATATCAAAGGAAGAGAAAACCTGCCCACCTTTTTTCTAACACTTAATCTTTCACATGTTTTCGGCGGTAACGGTGGTGCAGCGGTTAGTGTTGCCGCCTCACAGCAAGAGGTTCTCTGGTTTGATCCTTGGCTGGGGTGCCTTCTGTGCGGAGTCTGCATGTCCTCCCTGTGGTGGCGTGGGTTTCCTCTGGGTGCTCCGGTTTCCTGCCACTTCCCAAAGAGATGCTGTAGTTGGATTGGAAACTCTAAATTGGCCCTAGGTGTGAGTGTGTGTGTGTGTGTGTGTGTGTGTGTGTGTGTGTGTGTGTGTGTGTGTGTGTGTGTGTGTGTGTGTGTGTGTGTGTGTGCCTTCTGTGGAAGGTTGGGCGCTGGCTGGCAACTCGACTCCACTGCCAATCATGAGCAGACAGGTGATCCGCTGTGGCGACCCCTAACTGGGAAAAGCTGAAATAAGAAGAAGAATCTTTCACATGTTTTGGCAGAAGTTTTCATTGCCTGCATGATGTAATATAAACACTGGGAAATTTGTAGTTTCTAATATGAGGTCCTGCTTGCACTTTTACACAGGCAGTCAAATAGTGTTGTTGCTGTCGGCAACTGCTACAGAAAAAGTACAGAATAAGTTGATACTTCTCCATGCTAATTTTGTTGCAGCAGGGATCAGAATGCATACACCTTACCACTTCTTTTTGCCTAGCGATACAGAGAGTAATGCCTCCAACAAGTGTAAGTGCAATCTTTATAGACAGTAGTGCTTTAAAAACCATATGCACAGCACAGGGAATAGCTAAGAATTTGAATTTATCTTGCTGAAGGATTATAGTTTTGATGCTACAATGTAACAAATCAAGGGGCAACAGTGTAATGAAAGAAGTGGGAACAAGTAATGCGTGAAGCCATTTGTGCCTTATTTTAAAAAAATAAATCCCTTACAATTCAAATTCAAGAACAGAATTTTGTGCCTGTTTCAGAGATATGATCTATAAATGCAAAATTATTTTTAGAAAATACAACATAGTTCTGCAACATTCAGGATAAAAAATACATATTTTCCTAATGCAGATACTGGGGAAAAGTAGTAGTGAGACATCTGCATGTCTTTTACACGTTCTTTGATGCAACAGCTCTCAGTTACAGCTCCTGGTTTACAGTGATAGCTCTGACAGCTTGTGTGTGAAATAAATAGCCTTAGAAAAACCTAAGGTTCAAGTGCTTTAATTTGTTGAGATTTACTACTAGTGTAGACAAGTAAGAGCAGCTCAGAGAATAATGCAACACATGGTAATTCAGGCAAAAAGTAAAAAGTAGTTAGGTTAAAGGTAAGATGCCAGTGAGATGATTCACACTACTGCTATTTTATTTACATAGGGATTAAAAAAGGGTAATTTCCTCAAGTCCAGTCTGACGCATATAAATAGGACTTGAAATAGATTCTGGAAAGCAGAATACACAGCAGTAAAATAATACCATATGGTAGGCCTCACAATGGAAATGCTGTGGTAAAATATATTAAAAAGTAGTTAGAAGAATTTGGAATAGTGCTGATTCATTTAAATAGGTCAGACTGAGTTCCAGTGTTAATCTTCTTCTTTCAGCTGGTCCCGTCAGGGGTCGCCACAGCGGATCATCTGTTTCCATTTCTTACTGTCATCTGCATCTTGCTCTGTCACACCAACCATCTGCACGTCCTCTCTCAACACATTCATAAATCTTATCTTGGACTTCCTCTTTTCCTCTTACCTGGCAGCTCCATCCTTAGCATCCTTATCCGAATATACCCAGCATCCCTCCTCAGCACATGTCCAAACCAATGCAATCTCACCTCTCTGGCTTTGTCTCCAAACTGTCCAACCTGAGCTGACCCTCTAATATACTGATTCCTAATCCTTTCCATCCTCATAACACCCAATGCAAATCTTAACATCTTTAACTCTGCCACCTCCAGTTATGACTCCTGTCATTTTGTCAATGCAGTAGTAAAAAAATCCAAAACTTGGAAACGCTGAGGTAAAATGCAGGATTTTCTCCAAACAGGAAAAAAAATCAAAAGCTTTCAGAATCAAGCCTTCATGATGAAAAGTTGATCCCAAAATCTTTGTGATTTTTTTTCCTGTTTGGAATAAACACTGCATTTTACCTCAATGTTTCCAGGCTTTGAATTTTTTTTTTTTTTTACTACTGTTTTGCATTTTGTATCCTGCCTGGTTTATCTATGTGCTGTTCTTGTTTCTTTGGATTTTTCATCAATGCCACCATCTCCAACCCATATAACATAGCTGGTCTCACTACCTTCTTGCAGACCTTCCGTTTCACTCTTACTGGTACCAGTCTGTCACAAATGACTCCTGACACTCTTCTCCACCCAATCCACCCTGCCTGTACTCTCTCTTCCACATTCACCATTACTCTGAACTATTGAACCCAAGTATTTAAACTCATTCATCTTCACCAACTCTACTTCTTGCATCCTCACCATTCTTCTATCCTCCCTCTCATTCATACATATATATTCTATTTTAGTCCTGCTAGCCCGGCTAACCTTCATTCCTCTCCTCTCTAGGGTCTCAACCTGTTCCCTACTCTCACTACAGATCACAATGTCATCCTTTTATACCCCTTAACACTGATCCTCGAGGGAAAGACCTGGATTCATGATATTTGATGTCTCCAACAAGTGATTTCTTGTCTCAGACATCCCAGAACTGGAATCCAAAAAGATAATGTGTGTTGGTGCTGGGACCAAAGAGAGAGTCTTCAGATGCCATCAGATACCATTGTAACTTTCTCATACAGAGTCTTGCTAGAGGTATCACAAGAATCATAGATGACAGATCACAATGTCATCCTTTTATACCCCTTAACACTGATCCTCAAGGGAAAGGGAAAGACCTGGATTCATGGTATTTGATGTCTCCAACAAGTGATTTCTTGTCTCAGACATCCCAGAACTGGAATCCAAAAAGATAATGTGTGATGGTGCTGGGACCAAAGAGAGAGTCTTCAGATGCCATCAGATACCATTGTAACTTTCTCATATAGAGTCTTGCTAGAGGTATCACAAGAATCATAGATGACATGAAATTCAGAATCCTGAGGTATTCTTCCCTTGCCTGCTAAGGGGACCAGTACAGCCACAGAAGACATTACTAACCCTGGTCCATAATGGTATGTACAACACCAGAGATCTAGGGGAAAAATGGAATAGATCTAAATATAGATGTATTGTTTTCCTCTTTGCATTGTTCTCTTGGAATCCCAGCCTGCATAGGAGATCTCTCACCAAAGAGACAGATTCCTGACAGTTTGAAAAATAATCTGCATAGATAAACAAGTCATCTAAACATGGAAAGAAGTGGATAACTTGTAGCCTGCAATTAACTATATCTTTGTGAATACTCTTGGTGCAGTGGATAGCCAAAAGGGTAAGGCAGAGAATGGATAATGTGATCCAGACACACAAAACCTTAAGAAACATCTGAAGCCTTAATGGATAGGAATGTGATGATCAGCATCTTTTAAATCTAAAGTTACCAAAAAATCTCAAGTGGGGAAGAAAGGGTAAGAGATTGTGTTGTGAAAGAATCTTGAATTAGGCACGATCACAAACTGGTTCAGGAAAAAAGGTCCATAACTGAACTCTAGACATTTCCTTTCTTTACATCAGAAATATTCTTGAATGAAAACCTCTCTCCCACTGGGAAAAAAAAAAACAATTTCTATCCCCCAATAAAGCATATGCTGCAGGACAAGAGGGAATATAGGGGTCTGGTCCGGTGGATGTGGGATAATTCCCTGAGAAGGAGGGATCTCTTCTCACTGCCATCTGTACCCCTCCTGAATCAGTTTCAGAAACCATTTGTGTGAAACAGCCTGTTGCCAAAGAGAGAAATTGAGACTCAGACTTTCTGGTTGGGATAAGAGACTGTTAGGGTGGGAGGGAGGACAAGGCCCTTACATAGTCACTCTCACTTATTTGACTGTCCTTTGTACTGGGGGGGGTTCCTCCTTTTAGAGAGCCTCCCCACCATTGCTTTTTAATGTCTGTTTATCAGCATATTGCTGAGACTTTGTTTTGTTTCTTGCCACAGTTGGACAAGGAAGCAAAAAATCCTTGTAAATTTAGAAAAGGAGAAAAAAAAATCAGAGAGATTCCCAGTATTAGCCCAAATATAGGGACAGAATTTAAATATTTTGCCTATAAACGTAGAACGTTGCTAGAATTACAGTTTTTTTTTTTAATTATTATGTATTTTCTGAAGGATATGAAGTCTGAGACTCAAATGCCTATTATTTAGTAACTTAAATCTTCAGTGACTCACAAGAAATCCACAAATTTTATGAGGAACAGACTAACAATATGAGGCAAAAATCTGAACATTCTGTGAAAATCTGGACAGTTGAGAGTTATAGTGACCTGAAAAATAACAGGAACCAAACTGTACAAAGCAGATTTTCCCCATAGGAAGGAACTGCAGATAAAATATACCTAATATTTTCACAAATAGTCAAAATAAACTTTTACATATGAGCCTGACAATACAAAATTCTAAAAATTAAAGTTGCAAAAGCAAACACTTTTTCCCCGAAATTAAAAAAATGTTATACCATCCTTCTCAGAAGGGAAAGTTTTACAGTTAAAATGTTTGGCAGCAGCTAGATTAAGTAAAGCTAGAGCTATATCTGCTGGGTCCTGCTAGGGAAGTTATGAAAACTTAAAAGACTGAGGAAACTTGTACATTCTATTTGCCTTTTTTAAGGTAGGAGGCTGAGTATCAGGAAAATTGCAGGCAGTGACACACACTTCCTACAGAGCTGACAGAACTGGGGGAAATGGGTGAAGGTTCTGGAAATTCTTTCTGTAACAGCTGATAGTATTTTCTGGGGGACTCCCAATGAATACACTTGCACATGGAAATACTCTATGAGAAAGAGAATCATTGATAGTGAGATTCAGGTAACATGCATACCTCTCAACCTCTTAGAGCAAGAAATCCAGACAAAGCCATAACTAAAAGTGGGACAAAGGCCCAAAAATAGGGACATTTTTAAATATTGCTCTTACAAACTTAGAAAGTTGATAGAATAACAGGTTTTGCATTAGCATGAATTTTTCTGAAGAGTATGAAGTCTGAAACTCAAATGTTTGTCATTATTTTCTAAGTTCATACTTTAATGATTTGCCTTTGCCAGAAAACCACAACTGTATGAAAAATGGACCAAAAATATGAGGCAAAACTCTGGACATTTTGTGAAAATCTGTAAAGTTGAGAGGTATGGTAACATGCTATCCTCTGAGTCTGAATCAAACTTCTGAGGGGAAAAATATATCTGTTCCATTACATTCCTCCCCAAATTTAAATTCTTGAATCTCTTCAGGAAAAAAGATGTATCCCTTTTTCTCCAGAAACTACCTGATAAGAAAGGCCAATAGCCTGTACAAGACCCTGAGCCAGACTTAAACTACTGTCCAGTGAAACTGGAGCTAGAAGTTTAGTTTTCTGTTTTGTTTTGACAGGAAAATTAAGGCAAATACATTTTTAATAGCAGCAATAGCTTCTTCAGGGATGGGCACAGCATTCTGGTTAAGCAGGGTCACCCTTCCTGCCCCTTCTTACAACACCAACAAAGTGGCTGTCCCTTGCCCACTAAGGGGGACTCCAACAGCTGCAGAGGACATTAGTGGCTGTATTTGCCAAACCAGAGGGATCTGGGGAAAAAGAATTGTGATCTAAAAAAACAGCTTGGCCGCAGCAGAACCTCTCACCTGTATCTGAGGTGAATTATCAGCTTGCTGTGGTGGCAAATGCTGCTTAGTTAACTTCATTAGCACCTTTATTAAATTATCACTTAAGACAGAAAAACAAATTTAGGCAAACATGCATTTACATAAAAGAAAACAAACCACATGACTAACTTCTACTAGCTAAGAATTATGAGTAATGAACTTTGCAATATAACAAAATATGTATTGACAATTACTTCAGATAAAAGTTTGTTGAATGGGCAGCACTAAACATTCCAAAACATTGTTTCTGTGCAGTCATAACTACCACACTTCCCATGCACTGGTGTATTATAATCGATTCCACTTCTAACTATCGACATTGTGATCATCGAGACCAGAACATCGAATTTTGAAACATTGAAGGTTACAAGTAACCAAAAAAAAAAAAAAAAAAAGGAAAAATACCCCCCGCACCCCCCTACTTTAGTATTCCAACTCTGAGACCGCACTACAGTGGAGTAAAGGGAAATCTCCCATTTAGCGCTAGATGCAGAAGCACTAAACTGGAGATTTTCTGTACCCTATCTGTAGTGCCATTACACAGATGGCACATAGACACACACAAACATTCTCCCACCTACACTTACCTTTTTCTTCCCCTTCAAACCTTCGTTTTCAAACTCGATGTTCTGGTCTCGATTATCTGAACTTCGATGTTTTAAACGTTCAATGGTTTGAAGAGGAACTATTATAATCACCTGAAGTTACTGCTTCACAATAAAGTAAGAGCTGGTTTCCTGACAGGATGGATTTCCACAGAAATGTATTTGTTGAGTAATACTTGCTGAATTTTATACTGCCAGCTGTTAACTCCAAAATGGAATATTGCAATAAAATGATTATTTTTTTCCCTGAATAGCTGGAAGCTGTATGCTAAAATGATGAAAGTTCTCTCTTCAGCATACAATTTTGTTGTACCTGTGCTGCAAAATCAGTAGAATACAACTCCTCTGAATATACCTCTCAAATGTCCAGATGTTCTCAGAATTTGTGGTTTTCTGACAATTCACTGAGGACTGAAGTCACTAAATAGAGACATAAATTTGAGCTGTAGACTTCATATCATTCAGAAAATACATGCCAACACAAATCCTATTATTCTACCAACTTTCTAAGTTTATAAGGGAAATATTTAAAATCCTTTGCCCCTAATTACTTTAGGCTTTCTCCAGATTACTTGTGCTAAGAGGTTGAAAGGTATGCCTCTGAAACATGCTTTGAAGTTTAAAAAGAAATTATGTTCTCTGGAGCAACCTCCTTATGAGGGAGTCTGAATCCTGTAGACACTCATGCATGCATGCAAATACTCACACACATTGTTGCACGCATGTATACACACACACACACACACACACACACACACACACACACACACACACACACAAACTTGCATCACTCGCATACATGCATTTGCGCAAACTTGCATATACACATACACTTGTGCACATTTGCATACATACATGCACTCGCACACAATCAGACAACTGGAAGCATATATACATGGATCTAGGACTTTTGATCGAAAGATCAAAAGTCCAAATCCATTATCACTGAACACACTAGCGAAAGCACTTATCACCGAAAAAGCGCTTTCGCTAAAGTGTGTTAAAAAAACAGAAAAAACAGGGTAAGTCCCCCTGCTCCCCCCCCCACACCCACCTACTTTATTATTCTCACTCCAAGATCACACTACAGTGGGGAAAAGGGAAAAGTTCCCTTAACCGCACCATAGTACGATCTCCGCAACAGTCACTCCCCCACAACTCCCTCTACCTCTAGGCATACTTCCACGAAAGTGCTTCTTCGGTAAAAAGCACTTTCGCATAAGTATGCCCAGCCGTTATGGATTCAGACTTTTGATCTTTCGATCAAAAGTCCTAGATCCATACACATATATGCCGACACACACAAGTACTTTATCTTTCTCTGAAATAAGGATTCTGATGTCCCTTTTCTTAACAGATAGGCACAGCATTTTTTATTTAAAAAAAAAAATTTGATCCAGGAGCTGGGATGCACAGTTCATAATTTTATTTAAAGTAGAGGGGACACTCACCCCACCCTTGCCTTATGGTTCCGGCACCCTTGTTTGTGATTCATAAAAGGAAATGTCTTCACTTGCTTTTAGGTCCTTAACAGAATAAAAATGATGAAAGGAGTGCTTTGTGGGTAGCGAAGAGCATTTTATTTCCATTTCAAAGTGGCCTAGTAGGGGTGTAGGTGTGCAGCAAGTCTAGTAGGGCTTAGCTTTCCTCTGGTTTGTATATTAATTTGTGGACTAGGAGAAGTTGGGTGTTAAGTGAGTTGCTTGGGTAATTCAAGCCAATCAAGCTGTTTTAAGGCTAAGCAGTGATGGGTTCTCTTTGATGAGTTAGTTGCAAATTTTATTATTTTATTCTATCACTGGTTTAGCGGTGGTACAGCGGTAGCATTGTTGCCTCACAGCAAGAGGTTCTCCTGTTCAATTCTTGGCTGCAGTGCCTTCTGTGTGGAGTCTGCATGTCCTCCCGATGGTCGAGTGGCCTCCGAAAGACATGCGTGAATGGGCGTCCCTTCGCTGAACGTTGGGCATCTGGCTGGCAACTCTGCACCATAAAAAACTACTGCCAATCATTAGCGGACCAGAGTTCCGCTGTGGTGACCCCAATTGGGAAAAGCCGAAAAGACAAACTGGTTTTGTTTATTTTGGATGGAAGTTTGAAGGTTAAACAGTACTGGGAAACCATACAGTAAACTGGAGAGTAACAGTATAGAGGCCAGGAGTTTCCTGAATGAATCAGTTAAGTAGTTTTTTATTCTGTAGATAGTCCCTAAAATCTTGGTAAGCTTTTTGATAGCTGTTGTAGATGTAAGGCAAATTTCAGGTTATCATTAGCTGTCATGTCTAGTAGCTTGGTATTGGTGATAGCTTCTATGGGATTCAGATGCTGCTATTGAGAAATTTTGTTTTGAGGTGTGTAATGGCTTTTGAGATGAATAGCAGCAGCTTTTTTTGTTTTATTGAGTAGAAATTGATTGTTACTGAGCCAGCTTTCAACTGATGAAAATGACTCTCGGGTGAGGTGCTGTAGAGTAATTATGTTAGTAGCAGAATAGATTAATATGTAGTCATTAGCATATCATATGTAGGATGTTTAACATTTGTCAGAGTATAGGTTGCTGGTAAACACCTTGAAAAGCAGTGACTCTAGTGTGGAACCTTGGGGAACACCTGTTGTGATGGGTGGATAAGATGAGGAAGAATTAATCCATTTAACAGACTGGAATCTATTGGAAAGGCAGCTAGAGAAACAGCTGATGGAAGTATTTGACAAGATAAAGCAAAGTGAGCTGTTTTAGAAAAAGGCTTTAGGAAATGGTAACAAAGGCTTTGGACAGATCCAGAAACATGGAAGAAGCCAGTTGGCCTTTAATTTTGGCTAGGTTAATAGAGTTGGACAAGTTTACGAGAGCTGCGATAGTTCTATACACTGGTCATAACGTAATACAAGCAGAAAGTTATAATTCAAAATGGAAAGGGATGATGATGAAGCAGGGGAAGTTCAACCAAGAGTGCGATTTTGGATGCAGATACTTAAGGAGAATAATAACAACCATACAGAATATTATATTTGTAATGTAGCAGAAAGTATTCTAACACCTAAACCAGCATGAGAATAAATAAAGGAGATTTTACCAATGGGGTGACTGCAAGTAGGGGTATAGAAAATTTGCAAGGGGCGGCGTACCTCACAACCCCACCAAATTACTCTGTTTTTACCGAGTTTCGGGGTTCAAATGAAGGGGTGCCATGATTCCCTAGTGGCACCCCTTCATTTCCAATTTTTTTTCTTTGTATTTTTAATGTTTTTTAATTTCTGTGATGACGTCAGCTCCGTCAGGGCTACCAGCCTAACAGAACTGAGCTCCTTGGAGCGTTATGCACGTAGAGCTCAAATGCAAGCAGGCGGGAATGGCAAATTTACAAATGTGAGCAGGAATGTAGGAACGGCACCAGAATAGAACGGACAGAATGAGGAATGGATTATTATGTTGGAGCAGCAGAACTGAATGGATCATGTCACTCTGAACAGGGGACCAGAATGGATTATTATGTCAGAGCAGCAGAACTGAATGGATCATGTCACGCTGAACAGGGGACCAGGCACGAACAGACAGCAGCAGAACTGAATGAATTATGTCGGGACAGGAATGAACAGATGGCAGCAGCAGCACACAAGTGTGTGTGTGTGTGTGTGTGTGTGTGTGTGTGTGTGTGTGTGTGTGTTTGTGGTATTCTCACATCTCAGCCAACACTAATTGATTCTTTTGCATTTTGTTAGGAACACCATTATTGTTTTACAGTTTAGCCCTGCAAGTGCCAGAACATTCTTTCTTAAAACTTTGCACAATTATTCGTTTACATTTTAAGTGTTACGATTAAACATCTGTCTTTAACTGCATTCCCTCACAAATCACACTCTTGGTTAGCAACAGTTTTATTGTTCCTTATTGGTCTCAGCAAAACCTTAATAGTAAACAACAGTTTTGTAATGACGCTGTGCTGCGATTTGCTCTTTTGGTATTGCATTACTATCATTACTTAGACTAGGAGACTTATGGCAAGGCATATAGAAGTTTTATTCTTCTCTTGAAGTTTGAACATTAGGGCACTGTTTTTTTTATGGTTTAACAAGCAAGCATTTCTACAGGTGTAATAATATATGGCAATTATACACACAGCACCATCCAGCGTAACAGCCAACAGGAACGAAAAGTCAGACCACTGTTGAAATATCCAAAAGCAGGTTTAATAGTAGAACAACTGATAAAAACAGTGAATATGGTTTTTGCGCTTTCGTGGTCTCAAACACCACTTCTTCAGACCTTCATCAAAAATTCTTTACTCTAACACACCCTCTTTTAAACAAACTCATACAGTCATGAACCTATAAGCAAGCCTACTCGATTAAACCCAGCTTACAAGTGTTTAACCCTTGCCTGTTCAATGCTTTAAATTACATTTGCTCAAGCAACTACATATATACACATGCTCCATAATCTCATCTGCCCCCTTAAAATTATTCCTAAAAATAGAAACATTCCTATAAATACTATTATAATATTATAACATTCAACATAGCTTAAAACATTCATTGTTACATAAAAAACATTTATAAAAACTTAACTATAAAAATCCATACTATTTATTTGAACAGACTTCTATTCTTTAAAATGGGTTGTATTGGAATTCTATCATTCAACCCTTTTCCCCGGTCTACCCTTAATCTAATTATCCAACGTGTCTCCAAGGTCTCGGTGGTGTTTCTAATATCCCCACCTCTTTCATTTTCATGAACTTGTTCCATCACTGTAAACTCAAAAGCATGGGTTTGCTCTGTAGTTAAGACGTGTTTTGCCAGTGCATTAGTTTCAGTGCCCTTCCTTATGTGTTGTACATGCTCACGTATACGATACCTTAATTTTCTATTCGTCTTACCTACATAAAAGGATGGGCATCCCTTGTACCTGGCCAAATAAACAATGTTTTCACTATTACAGTCTGCTAGTACATGAAACACATATCTTTGTCCTGAATCTGGATGTATAAAAATTATTTTCCAATATATGCTGGCACTGATTACAATTCTTACATGGGTACGTGCCCTCATTCCTATCCCTCCTTTGTCCTGGTGTCTTGCCTCCAGAAGAATAACAAATCATCTGCTTCAAAGATCTTTTATTCGTAAACTGGAAACTAGGTTCGTCACCTACTATATTTCTTCATCCTGAGTAAGGATGGGCCAGAACTTTCTCACTGTTTCTGTTACCACCCCCACATTACTACAGTAATGTATAGGTACCCACATTTTATTGGTTAGGGGCGTCTTACTCTTAACATCATTCCTATTTCTATTAGTTGAAAAGTACGGCTTGCCCCTGTCCAACCTTTGCACCTTCATATCCTTAAAAGTATCAGCTACCTTATTGCTAGCATAGCCCCTTTCCTTCAATTTATTATCCAGGGTTAGTAGCTCTTCTCTAAACCTATCCTCATCCGTTGTTAACCTTGAGGTCCTAAGGGCCTGTCCTTTCACTATATTATCAAAGATATACCCTGGGTGCATGCTTTTTCTATGCAAAAGAGTATTTCTATGACATTCCTTCCTATATATACTTGTCTGGAATATCCCTGCATTATCTCTCAAAATGCTCACATCAAGAAAATCAATTCTAGAATTTGAGTGTTGCATGTCAAATTTTAAAAAACAATGTACTTGTGTTCACTGCTTGGAAAAACCTTTCCAACTCTGCCTCTTCCTCCTTCCATAACAGAATGAGGTCGTCCACAAACCTCCTGTAAAATATTACCGATTTCCACTCTGTTATTTTAACAGATTGTTCATTCTCCCATAAGGCCATTATTAAATTTGCGTAACTGTTGGGACTAGACATGCCCATGGCCACCCCCTCCCTCTGCAAGTACATTTGGTGGTTAAATAGCATAACATTATTACATAATATTATGTCCATCAACATACATATTAAATCTATTTGAACATGGGTACAAGTGCCATCCTGAATAAGATATTCCCTTAACATCTCCAGACCTTCTTCATTAGGAATGGAGGTAAATAGGGAGTGAACATCCATTCTTACCATAAGTAATGGAATTTCTGTTAAATCTATCTCTTCTAGAAACTCATACAGGTCCTGCAGAAACTGCTTAGAATCCTTTAAAGTTTTCTAATTTTTATCCACTATGGGTCTAAGCGTTTTTTTCTACATAAATAGACAATGGCTCGGTAATCCATTTTCTCTCTGATACTATAGGCCTTAAAGGGGGCCTAATAGGATCTTTCTGGATCTTATGTGTTCCTCTAATAACTGGTATAAGGGGGTTAGGCATCTGAAAATAATCATACAGTTGTTTATCTATAACACCTTCTAAATGACTGTCATATAACATTGTTTCCACATTTGTTATTAACTGGTGCAGTTCCTTCCCATCTATCAACTTATATACATTCTCTTCATCTAACATATTCTGCATGGTTGAATTACAGTAGCTAGTGTCCATGACTACCACTGGCCCTCCCTTATCTGCTGACTTTATAGTTATTGATTCATCTTGTTTTAACTTTCTCAACGCCTCTGATTCTTGTTACTAATATTGTGATTCATATTATGACTACTTTCTAGTTCCAGTTTATCAAAAACATCATTTCCACACAGCTTTATAAACATTTCAACTAATGGATGACTTGGTGGCATAAACACACTAGGTTTTTTAAAACTTTTTTTCTGCACTTTATCCCCACCATCTTTAAATAACATCCTTAGTAAAACATTTCTATTAAACATTTTTAAGGTGAAACGCCAATGGAGGGACAATCACTAGTGTGGAACATTTCCTCACGGGTGTTGATGAGGGATGAGTATTCCCTTTTAAGTAAGGGTCTTTCGTTCATACCCTCACAACCCCTAGAGGTAACAGAAACTATATTGGACTTAATGGTGCTGTGCTGTGTGTATAATTCTACTTATCTGTTGCTCCAGCGTTTCATTTACACAAGTGGCTGTTTGGACTTTGTGTGTAATATATGGCAATGGTTACCCAGCGCAGTGATTATGCAGTAATTAATTACAGCAGACATACTGAAATGTGAGGCTATTTGTATTTTGTATTATAAATATGCATACAATAACATGTATGTGGCAGTGGCACATAGGTATGCATGCATCTGCTCATGCTCCATTCCAGTGCAAATCTGTCAAAGCTAGAGCTTTTAAGTTGTTACTAGAACAACCATTTGCAAAGCTTCATTGACTTATGCATCTCAAAAGGGAATGTGTATTGGGATGGGATCGTATATATGAAAAGTAAGTTTGACTGTTGCTGCAAGGTTTATTGGTGGGATTTGCATGGTTTAAGTTGTTGTGTGGTACAGGAAAAAGCTGGCAGACAAACAGAATGGAAGTGTATTGAAAAGGTAATTATTTTTGATACTGTGTATTCATGCTGTTATTGTACTTGGTGGATATTATATGCTGTGGTTTCCAAGTTGTCTTTTTTTGTTTCTTTCTGTGACGTGGCATTTATTTTATTAATTTACACCATAATGCCGTTGCACAGCCTAAGCTGCCTAAGTGAAAAGTAAACAGTGAAGTAACTGCAGTGAAGACTTTTTTCATGGAGCGATAGCAAGGTGTAACTGACATGACAGACGCTGTGTCAGTACTTTTGTATTTTTCCTTTCAAAAGTAAAATAGAAGTCGCATGTGTTAGAAGAACACGCACATAATCCAGCCAGTTAATGTTATTTTTATAAAAGAATATTGTATTTTAGTTTTGCACAAGTTCAAACATTAATATAAATAAACACTATTGTGCTTCTTATTTTGCGCTTCATGATCATATTTTGGTTGTATGTTCAGTTTGTGTTTAAAAGTTGGTATCCCACAATTCCATTTGAGTGGACGGGGCTACCTAATTATGTATGCAAATTTTATGTTAATCAGCGTACAGATTTGTACCTATTTTTCATGGGCCTTGTACAGATTTTTGGTGTTTCCAGGTTGAGAGGTATGCATGGAACCCACATAAGGAGTACACTTTGATGGCAAAAAAAGCTCTGAAGAAATAGGTGCTCTGTGTACATGTTGAGTAACCCCTGAGTTCCTGACAGAGTATATAGAAGGTAACAAATCTTTCAAAGCTTGCTGGTGGTAGGGGGTAGGACCTAAACAGCTTAAGATACCGCAACAGTTATTTACATATTGAAGATTACTTTTTACACAAAAAAATGATGAAGAGGAAAGTATTTCCCAATGAGGTACTTATCTTCCCAGATTTGTTAAGTGCTGACAGTCCATAACCTGAAACCTGCAGGGAAGAAAACAATTTGGCAGCAAGAAAGTTCAAGTTTTGAACCCCTAGCCACTGACTTTATAATACTCTCCATGAGAAGTACAGTGGCTTGGGAGCATGGGGATGCCCTAAATCTTTGGAAGCTGGCTGGCTGGTCTGATTCTCTGAGGATATATCCCATATAACTTAGGTTACTACAACAGTAATCTAATGATGAATGACAACATCTAAATCAGCAAGAACTTACATCATTTAACATGCAAACTATAAAATGTGCAAAAGCAATGCCCCCAAATTACAAAACGTACTTCCATATTCATTACGCATACCAAAAATTAATTAAATTATTGCATTTTAAAATGTATATACTGCTGCATTCTGCATTTTCTAAACTTTCCAATCAGGTAATCCAGAAGATTCCTAGAACTTGACTGTAAACATTAAATCATCGGGATTATGTATGACTCCAAAAAAAATTGCCACTTGATATTAGTTACATTAATTCTGATATTCAAGTCTCTCAAGCACATTTTGCTTGCAGTTTCCTAGACATAAATTTTAGGAAGAACAAAAACAACAAATGCGATATACAGTACCATTTGAATAAATAACCGTAACAAATGTCATAAACAACACCATTTGAATTAATAACCATAACAAATGCCATATACAATACCACTTGAACTAATCATTTCTGTCGTGTGGAAATAATTAGTAATCTGCCATGTTCACTCAGAAGCTAGATCTCTGCAAGTGAAATCCACGACAAGAAATCCCTTCTTCTACTCTGATAATGGATTCCTTTTACTGGGCTGTCACTTAGTTGATCAACCATCTAGTATTTAAGAAATGTGTATCAATTTTGCGAAAGTAAAGTATTTGCTGGTCTTACTATATTTCACATGAGACTTATTTAACCCAGTCTTGTTCTATCTCTAAATATCTGTTTCTAGATAGTCTTTCAAATACCTCTGAAAGCACTATTTTAGAGCTTTGCTTTCTAGTCCAGAGACTACTTTCCCTTTTAATTCACCACAGTAAGGGCTCATAAAAGGTAGGAAAAGGTACCGGAACAGTAAATGCAATTATTTTCTGAAATTCCCCTCATCTACACCCAAAACTGACAAATGAACATTCAAAAATGTATTTTCTTTTATGGACCTCACAAGTAAATGACAGACCAATATACTTAAGTCCAGAAAAAAAAATATTGCACTGCTCTTTTGTTCTTTCTCAGATTAAAACGTGGTTATAAATATATCTTACATAAAACATTGTATCTTTATAGGATGGCCATGTTTATATTATACATGCTGTTCTAAAAAAAAGGTATTTACTAAACTTGTATAACAAAGAAAATGTCTCCAGCGTCATGGTTTCCTGCCGAAAGATTTTTCCATTAAACTCCTTCCTACTTAAGGAAATTTTCAACATGTTTAATATTAACTGTCCTTTTATCTGTGCCCTACAGCTTTCAAAACTATTTTACATGTCATCAAGGTATACAAACTCAGTACATCAAATGTAGTTAAAAATAGCTTCAGTGGTGCAGTGGAAAAGGTTCCTGACTACAAGCCAGGTGAGCCGAGTTTGAATAACAGCTCAGGTGCCTATTGGGGCAGGCATGCAGGAAAGACGAAGTGATGAAACTTGGCTGGTTCAGTAAGGTGAGGGGCAGTTGTTCAAACTGTGGAATTGCTGGTGGAGACTGATGATCCCAAGAAGTACTAGCTTCATGTACACGTGGCAATCCTGAGAGGGATACAGCATCCACAAAGGCAAGTAACAACATTTTGCTAATGCACATTGTGTGCTAATCCTCAGGGTGGTTATGGGCATGCAAGAGTTATGGCCTTAAATCTATAAAACTCCCTAGCTTTGGATGAGTGATAGCATCACTCTCTGTTGCTTGCCTTTTAGGCCATAGGACACTCATCTTTTAGGGGAATGAATAAGCAATATGGGGCAGCAGTGACAGCTGTATTTGGCAGTTCCTAAAGCAAGAAGGACAAATGTAGTTAAAAATCAATCATATCACACAAAATCAAGCCACTTTAGTAATAAATGAAAACAGAATCATGAACGTGATACAACTTTTTTCTACAACACTAAAAGTATGCATGAGCCTTGCTGCCCTGTGTGACATAATCGGAGGCAAATTATATAGAAAAAATGGAATTGTGGGAACAATACATGCAGAATAATGATTTGGTGGAGGAATGAGGTTTAAGGAAAAGCAGGAATTGAATGAGCTATGTAATGTTCAACTGACAATGACTATATAGAAAATTATATGTAATGTATAATGCTTACACTTGAAAACATGTAAACATGGTTTGTTTTCATTTATATAAATATGTGATTGCCTATGTCATAAGAGATAATTCAATAAAGATTTTTCTTGTTTACAAAAAAAATCTAGAAGATTCAATTTGGATGTACAGTCTAAAAATGCAGAAGCAGATGTATCTGAGCATAATAATAAATAATCCACCAGAAATGTATTTCATACTGTGAGGATCCAGCCAACACACAAATCTATCAGAAATAATTATACTCTATTAAACATAAACACCCAAAAAACACTCAACAGTGTTTTCATCCTGAACAATAGGATTCCTCAGATGCCAAATTAGTGTTCTCCCAAAAGAAGCACTCAACAGTTGGTGGACAGTAATAAATAAGACAAAGAAACATTATTTAACTCGGTCACATCTCACAGCTCTCACTTAATGAGGTGTTACATTCCTGAGGCCTGGCAGTTGTAGAGCAGCTGTCTGGAGCTGTGAGTGAAAGTAACATAAATGTGATAAAAAGGTTTTCAATTAAACATAACAACAACAAACTAACCTCTTCTCTTTTTCTAGACCTGTCTAAAGCCTTCGACATGGTCAACCATACACTTCTTCACATATTAAAATCCCTTGCCTTAGATTTCTCTTCCTTAACCTGGTTCTCATCCTATCTTGAAAACCGACAACAAGCAGTACTATGGAAAAATTCTCTATCTGCTCTACTACCCATCTCTTTAGGAGTACCTCAAGGATCTATACTAGGCCCACTCTTATTCTCTATCTTTATTAATGATCTTCAATCATCTATACAAAACACTACCTGTATACAATATGCAGATGATTCCACCATTATTTGCACAGCCTCCACTCAATCTGAACTCCAGTCACTGACACAATCTACCTTTTCTACAGTCGAACAGTGGTTCTCAAAAAGATGTCTACTACTCAACCCCAAGAAAACAAAACTTTTACTATTCTCACCTACCCACAAATCTTCTCAACTAAACTTTACTATTACTGCAAGTGACAACTCCCTCATCTCCCTGACTCTACTACCAAACTGCTTGGTGTCACTATTGATAATAATCTCAGCTATGATTATCACATCAATAACACTATAAAAGCAGTTAATAAAAAGATCGGTTCACTGTACAGAATTAAACCCTTCCTTACTCCAGAAACACGGACCACCTTAGCACAATCACATCTTATCTCTACCCTACTGTATGCTTCCTCCATTTACACTAACCTCTCTAAAAGCAACCTTAGGAAACTGTCTACATCCTACCACAACATAGCACGTTTTGCCACAGCATCTCAGTATAGAACACACCACTGTATAAACTTAAAACAGTTACACTGGTTGGAACTTCCTAATAAACTTATCTATCAACAACTAGTAGTAACACATAACATTCTATATCAACCATCTAAGACACCTGCTCTTAGTAACCTCTTGACCCCCTATAATAACTTGAAACAGCTGCGCTCCGCCGAAAAGCTACAAGTCAACACAACCAGGATCACAAATTCTGCAGGTAACTGCCTTTTCTCCAACTCAGTAGGCAAAATATGGAATAACCTCCCCTCACACATTACTGCTCTTGGCTCCTTACATCTTTTTAAAAAACAACTTTTTTTACATCTGACCAACTTCTGGCTTTGCTCTTGTACCAACCCAGACTAATCTACTTTATTCTTTTTACTATCAGAATTCCTTATTTCAAAACTATCTTTCTCTGTCATCACAAATGACATTACAACTGTATGACTGTACTGTTTCTACTGCTCTCAAAAAAAAAAAAAAAAAAAAAAAAACTTTGTTATAATTATGTATATACATTTTAAAATATGTAATTACCCTATTCTCACATAATAGTACTGTAAACAATTAATGCCTTTCTCAATACGTAGATAGTACTATGTGTTTTGTATTACTTTATCTAAACTAATATGTATGCATTGTTGCTCACTGTCTGAGTCTCACATATTTATTGTAATTGTTTAATCTCTATAACCTTATTTTAATCTGTGGAGCTTTTCTCCCCGGGCCTCCACTGAAAATGGAAATTATCCAGCTGGACTAGCCCGGTCAACAAATGTAAAATAAAATAAAATAAATAAATAAATAAAAACATGTAAAGCAGCTTTTTGTTTTACTTGTTTAATTTATATAATTTCACACACAAACTGCTTGATTGTAACTAGTGAACACCTCAAACTCAGTATTGTAATTAAACCACAATGTAACATCAGTGTTTTGTGTGGTCTGCCTTTCAAGCAACATATGTTTGAATGGGACAAAGCTTCCCATACAATTAATGCAATTAATGCAGCAAATGCAGAATTACTGATCGGCAGGTCATAGGTATAAATGAGTTAAAGCAAGGTTTCCTGTGATGACCTTTCCCCTTGCACTGAACAACATCCAATAGAGCTCTTTGAGTAATTAAAGTATGAGAAAAGAAAAAAAGCCAGAGCCATGGACTAAAACTAAGTGTCAAGAAATGCATAATAATATCCTTCTGGAAGTTATCCACCCCTGGTAACTATTATATTGACAACACACCCCTAAGAGCTGACCCAACAGTCAGGGACTTGGGGACACATATAGACAGTAATCTAGCTTTTGACCATCACATGTCTACAGTAGTAGTGAGGAAATCATTCTATGTTGTGCAACTTATAAACAAAGGTATGATATCTAGGTCCAAGGAAGTCATTGTTACGCTGTATTCAACATTCATTAGATTAATCATTGAGTACAATACCCATTTGGAATGTACTTAACCAGGCAAATCCAACAGTTGGAATTTCCACAGAGGTTCCTCACTAAAATAATACAGGGCATAAGTAATGTGTCCTCTGCAGACCCCCTCAAAGCCCTATCCTTGTATTCTGTCTCCTACAGGCTGTTGAGGGGAGATCTATGCATGGCATTCAAGGCATTGACAGACCCCAATCTGATGTACCTCCTGCATATCTGCAAAATAAACAGCACCAGAATTACCCATTCTAAAGACTTAAACCTTGCCTGTGATATAAACAGGACCTGCTGGAGAGACAGGTATGTATCCCAGCAACTACCCCTTCTCTGGAACAGGCTCCCCATCCATGTGAAGCAAAGTTCCTCTTTAACCTAATTCAAGTGTAACTTGGACAATTGGATGAGGAACAGGAAATTCATCCCTGGTTTGGCACCTCTGTCTCTTATGAGCATAGGCAGCCTGTAAATGGTTGATCTCCCAGGCCCCTGCTTGTAAATGTTTCACCTCCCAAATCACTGCTTACTCCTATCAAGGGTACTGAAACTTGTCAGAGATTTGGGATGCATGGCTAGGCTTAAAAAGACCCTTGTGGTCATTAGCCTAATATACACCTATGGACCTATGAACCTATAAGGAGCTGTGAATGTGGCCTACTCAGACTTCAGTGTGGCATCTGAAATGGTACAGACATGGATGGTACCACAAGGTGGCAGCAATGGGAAAACTTTGGCAAGACAACAAGACATAATGAGTAATATACACACAGTCTATGTATTTATTTACTTCATTTTATTTTATTTACACATTTTGTTGACCAGGATAGTCCCACTAGGCCATTGTCCTTTTTTTAGGGGAGACCCAAGGTGGTATTCCCAGAAGCTTCCCTGACTCTTGTTTTTTTTTCCTTAATAACTGCTATGAGATCTTTTACATCCACCTGAGCTACCATCAACTCCAGCAGATGGGACCTCGTTTTAATGTCTCATCCAAAGGACAGAACACTCAGGAGTGCAGCACTCCCCTTATGCTGCACTGCAGTATCAATACTGGAAATGAATCCAAGAACCTAGTGTAGGAAAAGAACCCACAGCCTTCCGATCTACCATTTCCAAAGGTAAGTGTGCTACCTGTTGAGGCACTGACACTGACTTATAAAATGATACACAACAGTGGGGCAACACTGGGCTCAGTACAAGGAATAATCCTTTTCAATGATATAACAAAGGTATAGAGCAGATAGTCTACAAGTTTTACTTTTCTGTTAAAGGTAAAAATATGTGCAAAATGACTGATTAAACAGAAAGTGCATAAAGGAAAAGAAAAGACTAAATAGGATTACATGAATTGTCTAAATTATGGCAGTTTATCAGAAGCATAGCTGTTTTTTTAGCACTTGGAGCCGATCTCTGTACTAGCATCTGCTATCAGGTGAGCTGGATGGTCCTCCTGAAATGCAGGATCCAACCTATCAACTAGATCCAGCTTCTACATCTCACCCCAGCCCTCCTCAACTGAGAGGCAAATGAGAAAAGAAGAGGATGATCAGGTATGTGGAGCTTCTGAAGTGCAGGAGCCAATCAGGTTCCATTTCTGTGCCCTGACCCTCAGATTTTAGCTGAGGAAAAAAAAAAGAAAGAAATCTTTTTTTTTTACTTTTAAACTGTGGCAAACTCCATGCTACAAATGCCAGTTTATACCTCATATGGAGGACTACAACATTCAGGTAATAATTTAAAAAGAGAGCCAAAAGAAAAAAAAAAAAAAACTGCAGCAAACTGCTTTTTTCCTGCAAATGTAGAAAGTAGTCGCTACAGTTTATACACCACACAGTACACTATAAAGTGCTGAGATACTAACTTGCAACAGTTTAGACCACATAAGGAGCACTACGGTGCTCAGGTTTAACAGCAAATGCAATACTCACTTTTGAAAGTCTGTTTGTACTAAAGAATGTGCAGGAGTGGCCAATTGCACCTCTCAACACCTTCCACCCGGGGCAGTTGTCTCCTTTGGCCCACCCTAGCTATGCTACAGCAGCTTATATTCATCATAATGGCACATCAAAGTACTGCATACTGGAAGCAAAAATTTCAGGCAGGCTAGCCAATACAGGACAGTCAAAGGCAGTGATGAAACAGAATGTGGACTTGCCCTTAAAGTTAAGTAAGCAATGAAACACAGCAGCAAACAAGACATGCAGTGGAAGAGCTGAGCCAGAAAATAGTCTTGCAGGATCAACATTTACTTGCAACAAACGCAAATAAATAGAATTAAAAAAATAAAAGCAATTACCTGTAAAAAAACATATTATCCTGCTGTAGATGTGTAAGAGGTTTGAGAACACTCATTGGAAGTTCCAGCTTGGCTGGAGTTTTCATTTAGTTTTTACTGATTGCTGTTTAAGAAGAAGGAATCTCCCAACAAAAAAAAAGTTTGTAGAAGGTAAACCCTTCCCAGAGCAGTAGGTGTGTATGTTCCACAGGAAGCTGTGAATACTGAACTTCTGCTGTGAATACCAAGGAGAAAACTGTACAAAGAGACTATGTATGAGGTAGTGAACAAAGATATGAATATTGCAAACTTTCTGTTTATCTGACTAGGAATTAAAACCATTTGATGCCTGAAAAACACTACTACAATAGTTATCAATGCAGATGGATGTATGGCCACTGGAACCTACACTTTGACAGTCAAACAGTGAAGCTAATAACAGAAAGTACATTTATTTGCTACACATCATTTGCATATTTACTTAATGCCACATGTAAACTGTGACAACTGCTGTAAATGGAACAGTGCTGTAAACATAGAAAGTTGTGATAAATATGAAACCACTAGAGGCTGAAATTTAGCTTTGTTTCTATAGAAGTGCACTTGAGTTCCTTGGATAAATGTTCTGAGCATTTTTTTTCCTTTCATTTAATTACTGATGTCTGAAACTGTTGGAATCTCTGGCTTACTTCCACAATACAGAAAATTAAAGTATAACCTTACTGCATCATCTTATTTTGTATATAATGGTTAACAACGAACATGCTTCAATTGCCCAACATCAAAGAAGTTAATTTGTAATTTACACTCTGCAGATCATAACAAGCATCATATTACTTCTAGTTATATATTTAAACAGCTAAGCATACAAAAGTAAAGTGGCTTTAAGTTAAATAAGAACTGAGCTGTGAAACTCAAACCCGTCACCTCCGGGTGTCTGCAGTGCACGGTAACAGAATGAACTATATAAAGTCGAGCCTGTAAGCCATCTGATCTTACCTGTGAGCTACAAAAAGAAACAGGAAATAACCCCAATTGCTTAGAGAAAGAGTTGTCAGAAAAGAAAGGGCACAGGCTATAATGATTAACAAATCAATATATGACAAATATGCAAATCATAAGAAGCAAATAAATCCCCATGATGTAATTTGGAATTGTACAAGCTGCAGCTGGTGCTGTTGTTTTGGTGTGATCCTCAGTGCTATTGCTACTAGGCAAAAGAAAATAAAAATGTACAAACACACTATCCAAATGTCAGTCAAGAACTAGTCAGGCTTTCCAGAAAATCTGTTTCTTGCTCCAAATAAGATGATATAAAAAGGCAGAAAAAATGAAATGGGAAAGAAAATGACCAAAGCAATTGTTTTGAGACAGTTATTACAAAGTGTATTGACTATACAGCTAAATTAAATTTGACATCAAAACAAAATGTATTCCAACATTACTAACCTTTGTTTGGTTCTCAAACAATTATCCATGCATGAAAGGAATTTATGTGCTGCTCAAGTTCATATCGGTATGTGGTCTGTAATCCCAATTGACTATACCAAGTAAATAAGCTCAGTATCTGCTCTGTTGTCTCGGTTCTAAGAAGTGCATAGAGAATGAATGAATAAGCTTCTCACCATTCCTCCTGACCACCATGAAAATAATCACACAGAGCTGCCAGCTATGCGTTATTGCTTTTATATCTACAAACTACGTAATGATCCAAACAGGAGAAAGTACAGTTGTGTACACTCACCATAAATGTAGATGTTCCAGTGTATTCACTGTTGCAGTAATCACATGTGGATTATCCCTGCTGTGGTAGCCCTCGGTCGGCCAGAATACTAGAGTCAATGTTTTTGTGCTCCAGCTGCTGTCACCTGTAGTCTTACGTCAGGTAGTCGGTGCTTATAAAGCAAGGCAGCTGACGTCATTACATCAGTTTTTCTTGCCCTAACCTATCAGAAGCACAAAGGAAAAGAGAGAAGTGGTCCTGGTGGCTAAAAGCCACCTTGGGAAGCTTGTGTCCTCCTAGGGGAAGATGTTAAATGGGGGATGGAGGGAGGGAAACCAAGACTGCAACAGTGAATACACTCGAACATCTACATTTATGGAAAGTGTACACAACTGTACTATGTTCTTCTTGTTTCACTGTTGCAGTCATCACCTGTGAGAGGATTCCCAAAGCTGAGGAAACTCTCTAAGTTGTTTCTTTGGCTATGGGAAGTCTTGAGATTCCCATTGAAAATGTTCCCTGAGGGAGTGAAGGGTTTCCCCAAAGGAGAGGTCCCCTGGAGGGGAGGCAGAAGGGATGGATTCCTCTGCATCTGAATCCTCAAACAGTTAAGGGATGTTGTTTCTCTTCAAAAGCAGAATAATCAGATTCCTCAGACTCTTGGTCTGTCATAATTTCTGGAAAAGGATGCCTTTTTCTTTTTGGAGTGGGAGTCTGAGTACCTCGGATAAGGTTGATGAAATCCTCCGCCATTTTAAGCATTTGAGTTTGGGGTGGGGGAGTAGTAGTAAGATGGTATCTAGAAGCAGATTTCCTAGGAGTGGCCTGGCTTCTAGACCTGAGAGAATCCGTCGGTCTCTGAGAAGTGGTAGTTGGATGCGAAGACATTTTTTTTTATCTAGAATCGGTAGTGTGGAAGGCCTTTTCGGAAGCCGGTGCCTGCGTCCCGGCTCCAGACCCAACCAAGGCAGAGACAGGCAAAGGCTCGGAAGACAAAGTGGATTTGTGCGGCATACCAGACTCCAAAAGGGTCTCGGCAGAGGCCTGCATAGAAAGCGAGTCGGGCATCAGGGGTTGCGAAAGCGCCTAACTGAATTCTGGAGAACTGATGACTTGCTTTGCGGTAGCATTGTCGGAAGGCTTAGCCTTGTGTGGGCTGTCTCTATCTTTAATGGTGATGGTTTTTCGGAATGTCAACAGATTGTTGGCTGATGGGACGCCATATCGGAATTCAAAAACAGAACACAAAAGTAATTGTCTACAAAAAGAGCTCTACTGTGAATGGTTCCCGAATTAAAGAGAGCACAGAACCAGCAACGAGGGATGTCATGGTCTGGGCCTAAAGAAGTGATGCAGTAAGAATGAAAGTCTCGGTGTGGGATCTGCTTCCACAGGCGAGACAACTGTTAACTTTTTCGGACATCAGTTAGAGCAAGAAAAAAGGGTCCCCAATGGGGTACTTAGCTTTATACGCTTTCTGCTGAAATTCAACTTCTGGTAGCAACCAACCGGCACTTGTGTGAACTGCTTCTGCTATGGGCTCCACGGCAAAAAAGACTGGTGTAATGACGTTGGCTGCCTTGCTTTATAGCACTGACAACCTGATGTCAGACTACAGGCGACGGCAGCCGGAGCACAAAAACATTGACTCTGCTATTCGGGCCGACCGAGGGCTACCACAGTAGGGATAACCCACAGGTGATGACTGCAACAGTGAAACACGAAGAACATCCCTGGTTTATTTTAAATGAATGGTTTATACTTGCATAGACATTAAGATGTTCCATGCTAGTCTGCAATTCCAACTTGATGGTCTACATACCAACTCAGAAGGGAATGCTTACTGTACACCAAGACTCTCTTCCCTCAAAAAGTAGCATCCTGTCATTTGTGCTGTTTTCATAATTAAGGGGGAAAGTGGACTATATGCTAATTACCACCCATAAGGACATAAGGTAATAAAATATATGGTACTGACAGCTTGATATGTTATGTTATTATACCAAATTGTATGTTCACTCTGCAGCCACATTAGGCACTGTGGATTGTATGCAAGATTATATGTATATTTTATATGTAATTTAATTATTATTAATAAATTGTAAATTTTATTGCAGCTTGCAGCTTTGTGGCTTTCTGTGTAAACTGCACTGAACTCTTTATTAATCATTTTATTTTTGTGTTTGACTACTGACTGGAGAGAGTACTGTTACAGAGTTAGTCTGTTATTAGCACCTTATAAAAACAGGATAGTTAGACAGTTATTAGCTCCTGTTACAAACAGGCTTTATGCTGAATGCCTGGTGTTCCTGCAAACTAACCAATAAGATAATATATTATAAAACAACTCAATGAAAAAATATCATTTAAAAAGCACTAGGACCCAAATAAGATATACTAGAAAACAGCTTAAGGAAAAGTGAGAATACACACCAGAAAAAAATGTATGCCAACCCACTACCAGATAGTGCACCATACTAACCTGCTCCACTAGCTACCAAACACTACTGACATGCTGGTTCGGACAGTGAGGACAATGGCTATGGCT
The DNA here is from genome assembly GCF_019279795.1 of Protopterus annectens. NCBI lineage: Eukaryota > Metazoa > Chordata > Ceratodontiformes > Protopteridae > Protopterus > Protopterus annectens. Next base: position 1,139,483,147 of record NC_056744.1, read on the forward strand.
CTAGCCATGCATCAAAGAAGTGTTCGCCCTCGTTATACAAATATTTGCTGTTGTAGTGTAGCAGCGTAACAATGTCCTACTACCTACTGAAAGCAAAACTTAAATTCCGAATTCAGAACAAAATAAAAATTGTGTACATGCTGCTAAGAAAAGCTTTCTTGATGATAAAATTAAGAAAGACATGAACTAACAGTGGCATATGCCTATAAGCTCATTCTTATCCTTAGAAGAGGAAAACAAGTTGTATCTTAGATGAATGTATAATGTGCAGAAATGACAAGTATGGCTACATACCATAATCACTGAAAACGAACTTTGGGGCAAATTAACAAACTCCTGAAATGTTGTAAGGGCATGTGACCACACAAATGAAGCACTTGTTTCTCATTCTAAGCCCTTTTTTCCCCTTTCCCCGTTTGCATCCTCCTACTAGTCATGAGCCCATTTTCCCCCATTTCAAATGCCACTTCAGAAATCATTAACAGGGTAAGAGCTGTCCAGTGGGGCCCTTACCCAGATATAATTAGATGGGGATGACATTACACTGACCTAATCCCTGCTCTCCCCTCAGTAACATGATAACTGCACGAGTCCACAACATTACCCCGATTACTTCATCTTGTTCTGTGCATGATTAAGACTACTGTTAGTGTGTGATACACAGCTTGATGGACAGACATGCATGTCTCAGTATGTCTACTGCAAGCTGAAATAACCACCCCCACTGAATATCAATCATGCAATGGGACAGGCTGCCCCCCTCCCCAAGAAAGAGACAGCTGACATCAGCACTTATTTCCACTTTACCCTGCCAGCTTCACCAGTTCTCAGATCACTAATCAATCTTCTCACACATACATGCAGACAGGGCTTCATCCCATGTACCAAAAAAATCTTGTTCAGTCTTAAACTGTCTTATAGCAAGTACTTAAGACACTTTTTCTCCCTTATTTTAGAAATATGCTGTCAGCTTGATTAGCAGACAATTACAGTTTATAAAAATGAGCAAATTACATATGAATTTCTACACTGTAATTACAATTTTAGAGATGTATGCATGCATGCAAAAAGACTGATGTGACTCGGAGAACTTTTGAGACACATCAAATGCATGTTTCAGTAAACATTGGAGGATGCAGTTAATAAAAGCTATAAGTGGTTTAACTTAAAAGTTTGTCTAATGATTTGGTTTTATGTTTTTTTTGTTTTTTTCCTAGGTGGGTAATTCAGTCAGTGTAAGCCAGGCATAACCATCTCATTTTCAGAATAGTTCTGCTGTTACTTGGATGTAGTGCATCAATGTCGGCAAATACGTCATAAGAATATTCAACACCAGACAACTTCTAGATGACATCACTGACATAAAGCACTCACAGAAAATATAGAATTGTTTACTTACACTGTTTAGAGATGGAAAGATCAGTGGTGTCTACCATAATCCAAAAGCATTAATTTGGCTGAGTAACTTGAGTAGCTAAGCCACACAGTATGCAAGGACTGACTGTTTTGGGAGTGAATTGTCTGTCTGCAGGATGTCACTAATGTGCAGGGAATTATTAAGCCCTGCTACTAGACACATATCAGCTCTGGGATTTGTAGAAATACAGCTAACTGCCCCCCCGGCAGTGTGATCAGCACTTTTATAGTACATACCATCACATCTAGGACCCTCCTGTTTGTCTCACTTTTAATTGCTGTTATTAGTAAACAAGCTCTCCAACAAAGGCACTTTAGAATCAAGATTGGTATCTCTTTGTTAGTCTGCCCTGTGATCTCAGGAATACCTCACGACTCAGTCCTTTCACCTGCATTTGTCTCCTTATTCGTCAACTCTCTCCTAGCTGACCTTCTGCACTTATTCATAATTCTAAATGGAAATGACATGGTGATCCATAGATTCATAAATTTCCATTCATAAATTCCCATAATGAAATAATACATCAGCTGCAAGAAGATATGCCTCAACTCTGGTTGGCTCAGAAAAGGATACACAAAACTCCAAAAGGTTCCCTAGCAACTGATAAATAAAACTAAATAGGCTGACACCTGTGGAAACCACTCAATGTTTACAGTATTTAAGGATCTGTGTAGATCAACATCTTAACTTTCAATATCACACTGAATAACCCAATCCAGAATGCACTCACAGCTCTTCTGGAATACTAAGATCTCTCACTTTCTTTCTCCCAAAAGAAGGATGACCATCAACAAAGAAGTGATTCTTTCATAATTAGAATATGGTCTCCCACTTACAGCCTCCACCTCCCAAAAGAACCTCTCTACCCTTCACGTCTCTACCAACATCTGCCTATTTATCCAGCTTGATCAGAGGAGGCAACACAGGTGCCATATGTTGTTCAAAGCCCACTGTCTACCTATCACTCACAGGATTAAACTGTTACTAGGATCCCTGCTTTTCAAACGTATCAGTCTCCAGTGCTTCCACTTCTTTCTCAACTGGTTGTGTCCACAGACGTCTTCTTACAACCTTAGATACTTCCCTTCCAGCAACTTGAACTTATTTCTCAATCCCAGCAAACACACAGAAACAGACAGGTATGGATTAGTTCTGATGAAGTTCACCAAGTAAAGTGAACAAAAGTGCTCAACTATTAAAGATTATTTTTTTACTCCTGACTTGGTGCAACTATTGGAGTTAGTGACTAAGAAACAAATAAATCCTGTAGAATGAGCATCAGAGAACACATCACCCAAAATGTTTGTGGAGAAAGAAAATACATGCTTTTTGTAGTCGCCGTTTGACGGGGGGGGGGCAGAAAACAAAAACATTTATTTTAAATAATTATAACAAATTAGTTGTTGTTGTTGTTGTTGTGTCTTTCAGCTTTTCCCGGATAGGGGTCACCACAGTGGAACTCCGGTCCGCTAATGATTGGTAGTTATTTTTTACGTGCCGAGTCACCAGCCTTGACGCACAACCTTCAACGAAGGTACGCCCATTCACGCATGTCTCCAAGCAGAAGACGCTCTAGCTGAGAATCGAACCGGACAGCGTCTTACTGTGAGGCGACAACGCTACCGCAACACCACCACCGCATAATTAATTATAACAAATTAGTAATAATATAACAACATTGGTTTAGAATTGATACAAGTTATATTGCAATTATTTAATATTTACAGAAATTTTAGATAGTTTGTATAGAAATTACAGGCAAGTTAGTCTAAAACAGGAATTGCAATAAGAAGTGAGGAAAAAACAGGCTTATGGTATATTTAGAGAGAAAATCAGGGAAGAAAATTTGATAGAAGTCAGGAAGTAAGTGAAGAAAAGAGAGTAAAGATGTATAAGGAATGAAAAGGTACTTATTCACATTTAGGAATATAGTTTATCCTGGTTTTGAGCAAGAACAGAGACAGATTTTAGCTAGGAAGTATTATAGAGTGGTTTTGAAAGATGAGACAGAGGATATTGGTCAGATGGATGCAGGTAAGGAGTTTCAAACCTTAGCAACTTTGTAAGAGTATAGACAATGCCCCAGCAGATTTGATAGCTTTGCAGACACGCAGGAGTTTTTGGTCACTGGATCACAGTGACTGACTGGGTACACAGCTGTGTAGAATGTTTTTTAGTATTGGACAGGCAGATGGACGCTGGATAATTTTATAGGTGGTAAGAGGCTGTGTACATGTTAGCTGATGAGGCAGTTCTACCCAATTTAGGCTTTTTAGTGCTATACAATGGCGGATTCTGAAAGGGGTATTTGCTGCAAATTTAGCAACTTTGTTCAAGTTTTAATTTTTGTGTAGCCTGAAAGTTAGTAATGATGGGAGCACCATAAAGAAGTGTGGGTCTGAGCCTTCTGTACTCTGAACTCATTAGGCTGATCACGGAGTATAATGCTACTTTTGGTAAGTAAATGTCCAAATTCTTGTCACAGCTGGAATGACCACAATGCTTTCTAGCTAAAACATTCAAGGAACTAAATCATAAAATCTATACAGACCATATCAAAGCCTTGTCTCTATCTTATATATCATATAGACTACTGACAGGAGACCTCTGTCTAGTGTATAGACTTTCAACAGATCCTGTTCTACTAGAACCTATTGCATATTCGGAAGTTCGATGATATAAGAAACATCTGCTCAAGGGACCTCAATCTCTTTTGCAAGACTAACAGAACATGCAGGAGGGACAGGTATGTACCATAGAGAATTCCATTTCTATGGGAATGGATTCTCTTCCACATATAGTAGAGTACTTCTCTTACACTATTCAAACGTATGGATGGATAAATGCAAATTCACCCGTGTCATCATGGAGAGGGAAATATATAATTACCCAACACTGTGTGGCTCTTCTTTGGAGATTCACATTGCAAAACATAAGGGCTAAAAGACTGTGGCTGACCAAGTTTGCAGATGACTGCATTTCCCAAGCTCCTATTGTAAATATCCCAAGCCCCTGCTTATGCTACCATTTGAATACAAGTATAGGCTTCTGAAGATCCTCACAGACCTGCAGCATAATACATACCTATGAGCCTTCTGCACCAAAGGTGAGCATGCTACCTGTTGAGCTACGGGGACTGTCTTTTTTTTTTTTAACCAAAGCTTCCCATGGTAAGTAAGAAAAGAGGCTACATGCTGTATGACTGGAAAGAGAGGGAATGGACTCCTAAATTGATGTAGAAAAATATTGGTTCTCAAAGATGTCCTATCTGGCCAGCCCATGGAACTAGGACCTCATGACAAGATAAAACATGCCTATTAAGATACAGGTCAGAAGAATGAAGTAAACTGCATATTTGAAATAAGACTCAGAAATTCCATACAATGCAATCAAGTATATGAAACTCACACTAAGACTAATCACCATTATTACACTCTGTTATAGCATCGTCCTTGGCCGTATTAGAAAGAATCTCCAATCTAAAGGCATTAACATCTTAAAAAACTGAATGGCTATCACACAATCTAAACATGTTATTGGCCTTCTAGGTAACAAGAAGGGCTGCCAAGCAATCTACCCAACACTCATTAAAAAAACATTTTTCATCTCTGTGCAGTAAGGGGATGAAAGCCTGACTGCAACTCAGATAACCTGGGTTCAAGTTCAACAAGCAGCCTGGGTACTGGAGGAGAAGACTAAGGATGGAAGAGAAATGGCAAGGTGTTTGACTGCACTCTTCTCTCAGAGGAATGGGTAAGGCATGATCTAGAAAGCACTTTACATTATGGCTCCTGGTGGAAAACAGAGGCCTGTGATAGAGTTATGAGCAGTTAGCAAGGTGGTATAGCAGCTGAGGTGTGCATTGCTACAGATGACTTCCTTCAATGCCCACATTCACTGTCACTTGGCAACTTCACACAGCACGCAGTGGGTTATTGTTTCACTAAGGAGAAAAAAATACCGGTCAGACACAATATGACACAACAGTGTTCCAGCTCCTCCCCTGCAATTCATGGGACAAGGCTTAACCTGGTAGCCATAATGCTTTCATCCCTAAAAAGAGAGGACCCACCTAGAAAATAGCTGATCAGGTATTACTGAGATTCTATACACAACAACTTTATGGGACATTTCAGACTAGTACAGAGCATAAAACATTTTGACTACAAATTTACCAGCCTTAACCTACCCCACTTTACAGAGAGGAACACTGGATTGAACCATGCCTCGTGTAGCTGTACAAAGACTAAGTGTATTTCAATTTAGCATGCTGATCTACAACAGCTCTCAAGGCATTATTTCAGAGTATGACAACTGATCTGGATCATTTACATGGAATGCCAGTACAAAGTGGTGGAGAACAGTGGTTAGATATTCATTTGTATTCTTTCGCAAGTTTCTACTAGCTTTAGCTAACAGGCATGATTCTGCTTTAAAGAATAATGGGAAAACATCAAAACTGCCAGAAAAGAAGCAACATATTTTTGTGACGCAAATTCACAAATCTAAAAGAAAGGAAAATACTACATCTTTTAAATGAAGTGTCATCAAACAATAAAAATGTACAGCATTTGGAAAATAAAGAAATGTAAAATGAGGAATAGAGAGAATAACACTGATTAAAGAATAAAGAAGCAAGAAAAGCTATCAGGAACACAAATGCATTTACAGAGGAAAAAATAAGAAATACGTTTACAGCTGCAATAGCAATTAAAGGAAAACCATGGCTGGTATAGTCAAGCTCAGTAAGATGACTGCAGATGAGTAGAAGACAATGTGAAGACATGCTATTAAATGAATACTTCTGCTAAGTATTGCTGATGGAAGGAGAGGTAGATTGACCAAATGCAGTTAGCAGAAACATGACAGTGAAGACTGAATGGGGTTCACAGTGGTGTTTACAGGGGACTGACAGGGACACTGGTGGCATCACTAACCAACACATTTAACAAAATATGGGAGGAGGGCAAATTCCTTGGGCAATGGAAGAGGAAAGATGCAACTTTCTTTCACATATATGGTAATAACACAGAATAATAATCTGCCAGTCTAATCTGAGTTCTACTGAAAAATCAAGGAATTAATGCTGAAGGAATAAATTCTGGAATATGTTTATTTTTTATTTATGGTCATTTCTTTACCTTGAAAGTCCAACTGGGCTCACAGGATACCCACATTCAGTGGTGGCCTGGGGGAGAAACGCTCCAGGTTACACCACAAAAAAAAATTCTACAAATATTATACATTACAAAATTATTGCAAAAGACATTTTACATTACAAACTCATACAGACATACTACATTAAATGCAATACAGCAATAAAACACTTTTATTTACAAATACTTTAGAACAGCAAAAAGATTTTCTATATGAATAGTGAGTCTGAAATAAAGGAGATGGATAGGAGAAGTTAAGAAGGATGTCTTGTCTGTCCATACATAAAAACTCTATATGGAAGACAGAGGGGCAAGGAATCAATTCAGAGTGGGAAGATTATGCCAAATAAATCCAGTAGAGTTCCTTAACTATTTAACTAGAATAATTTGACAGACATAACTTGTAGATACAACTTTTGCAGAGTTTATCAAGACGCATGATATAGCATATAACAAAAAGTTAAGTAAATAAGTGAGGAAATCTGCAGTAGCTTCCAGAGCAGATGAATATGTAAAACAGTGACTAGATAGCAAGATGGACCTAATTCAATTTTAATATGGCTACAAACAAGTGAGGTACCACAAGACTCTGGACTGGAGCTGGTCTTTCTGTGTCTAAGTTAAACACCATAATGACCATAGTCAGTGTTAACATTCTGGAATCCAGCAAGCATGTTCAATCCTGGGTGACCATCCCAGCATACATTGTACTACCACAATATACTTAGCTCACACCTCAACACCTCTAACAACTAACCCCTCCTAGTTATCCAACCAAATATGAAAACTACCACCTCCATCTCTGTGTCTTCTCTTTTCCTCCTAAAACATTTGACATCTTCTTTCCACTTTCCTGGTATATACACTCTTTTCCTCCTAAAACATTTGACCTCTTCTTTCCACTTTCCTGGTATATACAGTTTCCTTACTTTAGATGTCTCATACACACAGGTACATTAGGTTGTCAAATTCACACATAGACTAACATCTAAACTTCTGAATCCACTCCACCTTTATAGTTGTATAGTTGTAAAATGATCTTCTTCTCTTCCTCCTCTTCACTATACTAAATTCCACAACTTACTTCTACCATTCTAATTCCCTCATGCCTCACCCACCTTCACTTCTTCGCTCCCATTTCAGATCACCAGCTTTTTCTCAAAACATATACCACCACTAGTACTTTGGCTATAACAATTTTTCCACTCCCTAAAATTATTCCAATATCTCCCCTATTTTATTTCCCACTGGTTTCATCTATTAGCCCAAACAAAAAGTCTTCTCTACATTCCATCTCAATATAAAACTAAAACGGCTAGCTATAATGACTAAATATTTCATTCAAAATAAAGTTTTCCTCTCCGTCATTAAGATATGTGGGGACATCCATCCCAACCAAGGTCCCGTCCATTACAACCACCACAAAACTCACCCTGAATCCCTACATGTTATTCTCTAATCCTCAGAAACATTTATAACAAAAGCACCTCCTTTCAAGCTTGGATAAATCAGTACAACCAGATATCCTAGCAGTAACAGAAATAAGGCTAAATCCCAACATAAAAGATAATTAAATACTACCACCAAACTATAATATAATCAGATTAAATGGAACTAATAAGAAAGGAGGAAGAATAGCCCTACTCTTCCCAAATACATTCACGACCACCCCTTTTACTGATATCATTCCAAAATTCTCAAAAGCAGAAATTCTTGTCTCATTCCCAATGCTAAATACTACCAAAATCATATGACTTATAGTATTATATATCTCCCAGATATCCTAATTCTCAAAGAAATTCTAGCCTGGGTTTCACCCATAATAAGCAATGAAACAATCATACTAGAAGAAATTATTGTTGATTAGCATTCCCTTTCCGTTGATTGGCTCACAGCTTTATTGGTAAATACTAGGCTAGCTGCCTTTATGGGTCATTTTAAGCCTAGCCAATTTTCCTCAAAAGCGAGCATTAAACCAAGTACTTGTGTTTATGAGGTAAACACCAAAACCATTATGCCAGCCCCCAACACTAATAGTGTACAGTGAGATTCGAACCCACACATATGCATGAAACATTCACCAGACTTACTGCTCAAAGTTTTGAGCTAGTGGACAACACATTTATATGCTTTAAATCATGCATGAAGTAGCCCTACTAACAGCATGAACCTCTAATTTTATGCAAACTATCAATTCCCCTACAAAACTTAGTAAACCTAATACCCAAGAATCCATTCTCGACTGGATATTTGTCTCCAGCCCTTCTAATTTTACCTTAGCAGGCACACTCCACGACTACCTCGGTGACCATCCTACAGTCTATGCCCTTAGGACCATCACTCATCTCACAAATAAGCATACATTTAAAACCATATGTAGTAATCCAATAAGTCCACAAGCACAGTATAAGCAGTAGAGCAGACCAAGGCTGAAAAATAAATCCCACATGCAGCAGTGGAATAAAATTGAATGTTTATAGTGGCCGGTTGGGGTTGGTGCACCGCGCCTCTATCCCTGTATATTGAGAAGTTCTTGAGACCAGTGGTTGACAGGAACTTACATATATAAGGACACTAAGCAGTTTTTGTTAGATTTATATGACTTTATGAAGTCTTTATCTGTTGATGCCAAGTACATATTTGTTACTCTTGATGTGCAATCACTGTTCACGGTCATTCCGAATAGGGATGGGGTTGAATGCATTCATAGATACTTAACCGAACATAGTGATTACACTGAGTCCTTCACTGATTTACTTTGCTCCCTATTAGAAGTGGTTTTAGAGAACATCTTTCAGTTTGATGAACAGATTTATTTGCAGAAATATGGTGTAGCTATGGGAACTTCGTGTGCCAATAGCTACACCAATCTGTTCATGGCCAAATGGGAGGAAGATGTTTTGTTTAAACTGCAGGAATTCACTGCTTTTGTCACATTTTATAAACGTTTTGTGGATGATTTATTTTTTATTTGGACAGGGAACCTTCAGCAGTTATTTACACTTTTTGATAGAATAAATGGCTTGACCAACTATTTGAAATTTAGTATCACATCCTCCGAGACTTATATAACATATATGGATGTGTATATAGAGAGATTAAGTAATGGTATGGTTAATACAGGGGTATTCAGGAAGTCTTGCTACAGGAACGCACTCTTGCATAGATATAGTATGCATCTGGGTCATGTGTTTAAAAATATTATAAAGGGACAAACAATGCGTGCATCTAGACTAAATGCATCAGAGGATAGATTTCATTCTAAACTATCTGATTTGGAAGGGAAGCTATTAACTAGGGCCTATAAACCAGGTGAGATACAGAGAGGGTTTTATGGGCTAAATTTGTTGAGGACAGATATGGCATGTCCTTATTTCTCAGATTCAACCCCTGATGTATGCATGTCAGACATGAAGAATGCTAGTAGTGAGATCAGAGTTCCCTTATTTTATACACGTGATGTTGGTTTGATTAAGGCCTTTACTGGTAAAAAACTGAGGTGTTCTTACTGTAGATCCAGCCATCCCGATATATTGTTGGGGATACCCCCCATTTTGTCTATAGGAATAAACATAATTTAAAAAGGATGTTATGCTATCCTTGAAGTTTACCTAATCTGCCCACTGAAGAACATCGTTGTTGCACCACTCCATGTAATGAATGCAACTATTGTGGTTATATCAATAGTAGTGGCTCCTTTTTGCACCCTGTCACCAACTATCAGTATAGATTTCATGCGGTTGCCAACTGTCGAACAGAGCACGTAGTATACCTGGCTTATTGTGAAGCCCGTGGTACATACTATGTTGGTAAAACAGACAGGAAGTTTAAGGACAGGATTAGGGAGCACCTGTACCATATTAGAATCAAGTCCAACAGTAATGCCCTTGCAAAGCATGCAATGAGCACTGATGTGCATCATACTTTCAAGTTTATGGCTATTGAGGTGATCTTTCCTAATCCACGAGGTGGGGGTATTAGGAATTACACAGAAGGACGAGAAACCAGGTGGATTATTAGACTCAGGGCAGATCCGTGGCCCGGGTTAAATGACAAGGTCCCCCTAAGACCAATATGTAAGTCTATAAGTTTAAAAGTGAAGTAAATGACTAATAATGAATGGTTTTACATGTATATTAGATTTTACATTATTGTTTTATTTTTTTAATTATTTTTTATTTTTTATCTCATTTTTTTTGTCTTTCATATATTTTAGTTGATGTTACACTATTGTGACTTTTGGTAGCACCGCTTTAAATCCTGTGCAAATTAATTAGTTGATTGCCATTCAGGAAGTACAATTTCAGCCTTGATTATTTCCATCTGTAAATGGTCTGAAGAAGGCCTCTGGGGTGAAAGCACTTACCTGACTGCTCCTGTTTTGTGAATAAACATTCGATTTTATTCCAGTGCTGCATGTGGGATTTATTTTTTCAGCCTTGGTCTGCTCTACTGCTTATACTGTGCTTGTGGACTTATTGAATTCATACTTAGCTGTGGAGCGTTTATCCCCTGGAGGTGTTGTTTTTTGTTTCTAAAACCATATGTAACCTAACTAAATTCTCTAAAGAAACTTTTACTGAATCACTAGAAGCTATCATCTGGTCCATTATGAAATATATTCCCCTAAATGAAGCAATGAAATATTTCAATGCTACATCTCAAAATTCTTAACTCCTTCACCCCACTGCATACAAAAGAACTAAAAAGAGCTTAGTCCAATGGCTCTACAAATCATGTAAACTCCTTATGAAAAAGAGAGCCAAAGCATGGAGCACATGGCAAAGAAACAGAAATGACTAAAACCTGCAATTATTTAGATAATGCAATCAGTTTTACAAACAACTGAAGAGAGAGAAAAAATTATATTATACACATATAGAAGATAAACATAGATGCAACCCTAAAAAAGCCTGTGCCTCTATAGCATCCCCACTCAACCCAGGTACTATAAAGGACCCCTGTCCAGATCAATATGCCTGTCCCCTACAAATTTCTACTAAATTCAACACATACATCATACAATGCATAGCTACATTAACCTCTACCTTTTCTAATTCCTCCTCTTCTCCTCTAAACACCTCTAATCCAATCCCATATTGCCTTCTTTTCAATATCATTTAAAAGCCACCACCCCCCAGTTCTCCCTTACCTGCCTCAGCTCAAATTTCCTTTCAACCACTACCTACAAATCTAATAAACAAAATATTATCCAAACTAAAACCTGGCTCTTGCTCTGTAAACAGCCTTCCACTTGATTACATAAAATTAGCTGCAGATGCCATAATGTACCCAGTCAGTGTCCTGATTAATAAAGCCGTACTATATTTCACAGACATTATCAATAAGGCTAGATACTCTGGCTAACTTGCCTCAGCTATATTTTTTGACCTATCTAAAGCTTTTGATATGGTCTCACACTCACAACGTCTTAATCTTTCCCTCCTTGGTCTATCACCTTCCTCGGTTCAATGGTTATCTAGCTACCTTACCAACAAGCAGCAGTCAGTTAAATGTCAAGGTTCTATCACCCCATTTCTCTCCACTTCTACAGGTGTCCCTCAAGGATCTATCCTTGTTCCTTACTCTAACATCTTCATTGATAATTTACATACTTCCACCTGTACAGGAACACTTATTCAGTATGCTGATGACTCCGCTATCAACAGCTAGATCATGGTCAAATGGAGCCTTTGGAAAGGTAATGGATCGGGCCTCCCCACACCAGACCCACCCCTCACAGCAGCCCCCCCAAGCATTCCAGTTTCCCATTATTTGACTATTTCTCCTCACTTACCAAAAACACTGTTCAAACCTGTCAGTGTGTGTACTATTTTCTTCTTTACTTCTACAATGATTAGAGATATTTACATTTAATTTAAAACTTTTATTTCAAATTTTATAGCACAAACACTAACAAACAATACAGATGCATAATAAAAACAGACACAGCACGAACAGTAAACTTCTCTGCCCTTGAAACTCACATTCATTAAAATGGAATTGAAACCCACATTCAAAGAAAATGCATCTGTCCAGTGGCAGATTCAATTTATCTTTGGGCTGTTTTCAAACCGTAATGTTCCTTGCATACATATTTAGAACCATCCATACATGCATGTGTTCTTTGATTCACCTTCCTGATTGTATTAAATTATATTCCCAGTATAATACAGCACCACTTGTTAGAAGTGTTCTAAATTGGTAGTTTTGGACATTTTTCCAGTAAACAATGAAATAAAATATATGAACCAATAATGATAAAACTATCCATTTCAGAACATTTCGACCATAAAAGGCCACTCAAACTTCTATCAACAGTATCTGTCAATATGCACAATCTCTGCAGAAGTAAATATCATCTGAATAATTCCACATTAAAGAGATCTGTAGCTAATAAAGAGGCTGATACTTGCAAACAACTTTACATTTCATGTTTCATCTACAAATTCAGTGCCTCCTACCCTTGAAGAATTAATTGCCTGTGTTACATTAAAAAAAAAAAAAAAAGGAGTTGGTAAGCTGGTGATTTTGCAGCAGGGAATGGCTGTCAAACCAACAAGTTCATAGTTACTAGTCATCTCATCCAAAAAAAAGATACACTTAGGTGTGCAGTACCCCTGATCCCCTGTTAAAGTGTACCACAGTATCAACAATCATTCTACATGGTGTGAGAGTAGAACCCACAGCCTTCTGCAAAAAAGGCAAGTATGCCACCTGTTGTGCTACTAACACTGCTTTCATATTCTAAATCATATCACAAACACTGACTGCCATTTGCTAAACAAAGCAGCTGGACATTGAAAACAGACTTTGCAAGAGCAGCAGTCAATTCTCTTCCCTTGAAACTCACAATTCTTTGAAAATGCACTGAAAATCACAATTCCTTTAGCAGTCTAGTAGTTGATGTGGAGGATTCAGGCACTTGCCAACACTGAAACTTGCAAATCCTTGAACAGTCTGGAAATTGGTGTAGGGGTTCAAACTCTTTTTTCCTGTAACTAAAGTACAGGGTTTGAGCCTGAGTAACTTAACTGACTAGCCTGCCATCCTTCACAGTGGCATTTTACACACACACACACACACACACACACACACACACACACACACACACACACACACACACACACACACAAACACACACATACACATACACACATGTTATTTGAACTGAATGGCATTTCATACACACAGCTTTAAGAAAATGGAATGACTGCAAGTTAAATTCTGCACGTTTCTTTTAATGTGGAGAAGATGATGAAGAATGTTTACATTACATTTTCATTGATGCGTATGTAATATTAAAGACACATGCATGACAATCGGCGAGTGTGTGCTCCCTCTTAATGGAGAAGATGACTCAGAAGAAATGTTTACATTTTTTTCAATAATTCAAAGGTATGTGGAAGCCCCCTGGCCAGGGGGCTCCCCATGCCACTAGGCCCTAGGTGAATTCCTAGGCTGCCTAGTGCTGGATCTGGCTCAGCCACTATCATCTGCTCATCAACCATACTATTACACCTATAGCAGATTACACACAGGTATTGACCTCCATTGAAATCTGGTTTACCAATGCTCAACTATTCCGCAACCTGCCAAAAAAAACAAACTTCTCCATTTTACTCCAAAACTGCTCAACAACACTGAAACTAAATTAGTACTCCACTACATTACTAGGAGTCATAATAGATCATAACCTGAAGTTTGACCTCCATATCCAAAATACTATAAAAAATATCAGAAACTTGGTATGCTAAATTGAAACAAACAATTCCTTAACACAACAACCAAAATTACACTTGCCAAAACCTTCCTTCTCCCTTTTATATGAGGTAAACTAAACTAGAGAACTTCTACAACAAAGTCAACAAATCTGCTACTAGTCCAAATTCTTTAACTCACCACTATAAAACCCTTCACTCCATTGAATGGCCTGAATTCCTTAACTATCTCTCTTATCTATAGCTCATAACTACCCAAAACATTATTTACAAACATTTAACATGTCCAGCACTTGATCAGTCAACCTATACATCCCGAAAAGAAACTCTTAGATCTGAAGACAAACAACTTCTCTCTGTAACTAAATCCTCCAAATCATCCAGCCAAAGTCTACACTCACACTCAACTGCTAAAATCTGGAACTCCCATCCTCTAACTACCAGAACAATTAGTAATTTACCTTTCTTTAAATATTCTCTAAGACAAGACCTAAGCAATGGATATGCTCATACTCACAATCCTGGCTGAACTCACTTTCTCTACTTCCTCCATTCCCATCTTTCCATCCACTCACTGATTCTTCCTCAACTACTTCTCTAATTCCTCCACCCCCTCTCTCTGATTCTTCCACTCCTATTTCTCCCTCTAATTCTAATCCTTTACCCACTTTCCCCTTTTTACTTTTCCTCATATACTCTCTCAATCTAGACCTATTCTTAAACTCCCTCCCCTCCTCAAAGTAACCTTACCTTCTGCTCTTACTTCTAATCTGTCTTTCAATCTCATTTGTCTTCTACTACTCTCAAATTTCCCTCCTCTTTTAAAATTCACTTTGATTGTCTCACTTAATCTCTTCCTCTTGTTGTTACACCCTTTTCCCTCTCTCTCTCTCTCTCTCTTCTAATATCTGGTTTCAGTTTTTTCTGTTGTGTGTCTTAGCACAGACATTTTGCTTGTAAACCATATTGTGCTCAAATTATGTGATGTGTTCAATGATACTCAATGTCATAACATCATGCTCTAATGCTTATATCATCTGCTATTGTAATAACATATGCACCTGTTTCATGTAATTCTTAATGAGGCAAATGAAACTTGAACTTGAATTACTATTTTGCTGTAAACTGTTTAACTGAGGAGCTTTTCTCCCCAGGCCTCCGTTGAAAAGGGGCACTTTTTGACACAGTTGGACTTTCCCAGTAAAAATGTCAAACATATAAACAAAAATGGTTGCATTTTTGTTACAAACCTCTATGCAGCACCAAGGCAGCCAGCTACACAGAAGGCACAGTCACTCCTTCAACATTCGTACACATACCTAGTGGTATGTACACATACCTAGTAGTAAGGTCCAGTCTTTTTAAAACATTGTTTTTGCCATTATTTGTTACACATTTCATCTTCTCATTCTAACTGACCAACTCACCGCAGCCAACAATTTTGCATGGAGCCATTCCTATACAAGGTAAGGATGGTCTAAGGAGCTGGTACATAACATTCTTTCCCATTTATATCCCCACTAATGTAAGCAGCCAAACTTACCACACACAAAATATTGAATATATTTAGTTTTAATTACAATACAGTAATCAGAATATTCACATATGTTAGCTAAAAAAAGATTAAGTAAAATAGCATGTCATACTTTACTTACCCCATCCCAAAAAATGTGTACTCAGTAGTCAAGTATGATAAAAGAAGCTAGAACATTAAAATAAATATTCTTCTGTCAGCTTAATGCAGAACAAAACAAAGAAAAAAACATCACATCAAACTTTACTACTTCTTTCAGAAACAAAGCATTTATTTTCTTATTCATACAGACAAAATACAGTGGTGACATGTTAGCTACATGTTACTAACTCACTAAATGCACTGTGTGTTTTCTGATTAGGACAGCTTCTGCAGCATTGTTTCACACATTAACAAGTTTTAATATCTAAATGGATAACAGGATCAGTGTTAAAGTCAAGTTTAGGAAGCGCCTACTGTAACAACGCTATGGGGTCACAGCAGAATTAATGGAATCAGCACAGGTACAGAAGAAGTAAAGAAGTCAGGCAGGCCCCATCCACATCCTCTGGGAAATGACTGAATTAATAAAATCAGTACGTTTCTCATCAGACTAATGGGGAAGGGATTTCAACACAATTAATACAACTGGGGATTCTAGCAGGATTAACAAAGTCAGACTCTTAACATAATGAACGTGTAAAGGGTGGCAAAAAATTAGGTGCCCCTTCTTAAAGGTGTACATGGCTAGGCCTCTTGTGGTCCCTGTGTTCATATTCCCAGTACTGTTTCTATGAAATGAATATGGGTGCCCCAACCACATTAATAGACTTGGATGGGTTTGGGCAAAACTGATTTGGAGGACATACTGAAATCAAGAAGTCAGATGGGCTTTGTAAGAATTACAGAACAGGAGGCTCTGGGAGGCCACAGAAAGCTTAGCAATCAGTAGGGCCTATGTAGAACTAATGGAGTCAAGGGATCACCAATAACATGAAAAGAATTGGGCAGTCAGACATAATTAACGAACAAGATTGCTACATAGTCATTTTTCCATTTTGTTTGAAAAACTGAAAGCCATTTAGGAAAATTACTTAAGAAAGTTACATACCAGAGCTTCTAAAGTCACAGTCTCAAGACATCCAATTTTATTCAAATATCTCTTCAGTCTAATGTGACAGAGGCTGAGGAAAATTAGAAAGAATATAAGGCATTCTTTCCATAGTGATGAACACAGGTGCCCACTTCCATCATAGCATTAGCATGGCAAGGGGATTTGGGTAGGCTGGGCAAAAAATATTTGTCCAGATTCCTTGCGCTAGGCAGTTGACAGGTATACTTATGTCTATAAAGCTGCCTGGCTTGCTCTCAGAAGGGCAACCTTATTAAAAGATTAAGGTGTACATATTAGTTTCAGTGGACAGAATACCCATCACCAGGATTTAATTGATTTGCTCAAACATTAGGGGCAAAGTTAAAAATAATGGTAGACAAAAGTCCAGTATCAGAAAAGATTATAAATATTACTGTAATTCACTTTAAAATGTTAGAAGAATGACACATTTCTCACCAATGTGTATTGTAAGAACAATAAGCAGTATGAAAATGTAATGTATGGCATTTCTGGCTGACTGTAATCTTCAATGATTTACTAGAAAATCAAAAATTTTTACAAAGGACACAGACAAAAATGAGGCAACTGGGAAAGTTGAAAATGAATGCACCAGGCACATGGACTACATTCTGTATGTAACATATTGGTTGTCATGGAAATAGAGACAGCTCCACATTCCATTTATTTCAAATGCACAATAGGGGCACAGTAGCTAGCTGGTGGGGCACACAGGCTGTATGAAAAAAAACACCAAAGCACCATACCAATGGAATATAGAATAACTACCTGATAAACAGTAGCAACTCACCCATAGTCCACTATTAAAAGTGAAAGACCATTTCCCTATATAAAACAGTGAATGCCATAATCTTACAGGAAAAATTACTAATTTGTCATGTTCAAGGATTATGGTTTGGATGAAGTGTTTGTATCTTACAGTGTCACAAGTCAAGAGTATAGCCCCCAATACAATGGAGGTGGTAAAATGTAATGCACAAAGACATTTGTGCCACAGATGAAAGAAAAACGCATCATTGTCTCAAATTCAAGAATAGAATTCTGTGCTGTGTTGTAAGGAAAATATTTTAAACAAATTCAGTGCATTGTGCCAACATTCAAGATAAATCACATATCTTGTCAATGCAGACACTGTAGCAAAATAGATTAAATGTTAAAAAGTTCTTTTGACATAGAAGTAAGACTGGTCAGTTAACAGCACCTGGACTACAATTTTTGGTACTTTTCCGTTACCGGGGCAACAGTCCTAATGAGCGTTTGGAATGTTTTATTATAATATTTGTCCAGATTCCTTGCGCTAGGCAGTTGACAGGTATACTTACGCCTATATAGCTGCCTGGCTTGCTTTTAGAAGGGTTACACTTGTGCAAAGGGGTATTTGCTGATACTCTGCAGTTACACTGCATTGTGCTCTCTGATATGACGGTTTTCCTTACTTGTTGGGGCTGGCAGTGCCTACTTTCTTTTTCTCCAGCAAAAAAGGGTTAACAGAATAAGTGTTTGGTATTGCCACTCTTGCCGTAAATCTAGCCATGCATAGCGCAAAAAGTCTGCATTATTTCCTTTTTACACCGCACCGTCTTGGAAGGTGATGATTCACGTTATATTGTACCCACTGTATTGGCAGACAGACTACTTTTATGAAGCAAAAGTAAATGGCATTTCTGTGGTGGAATTTTGCTCGGCATTGCACTTTTTTCTAACATCACAGTTTGAAAGTTGAGAGGTATGTAGGCATAGAACTGAAGAGTTTTGTCAAAACACTATCAAACTAGTAAGTCATGTTATCCATAACTGCCTTGTGTTTTGACATCCTTTTTCTGCTAAACGACACAAAAACCATAACTGCCTTGTGTTTTGACATCCTTTTTCTGCTAAACGACACAAAAACAATCTTTGCCAAACCAAAAGGTGTAGACTTCTTTTTGCACGATATGTTTGTTTGACCATGTATACGGTTACTCATTTGTATCCTCAGTAGTATTTGGCTGTCACTCAGTTGACTTCTGCCACCCCGGCACAGTTTGGGTAAGGTGCTGTCTAAAAAGAAATATCAACACAATCTGCATAAAGGCTATTATAACTGGGTAAATAAACAAGGGTAAAATTAACACAGTAATACCATACCTGTCACGTCCCTGGCTTTGTCTCAAATTTTGTTTAGTTTTGCCCCTTCAAAAACTGGCAATTTTGGGAGAAAAGGGGATTAATTCTACTTAAATAATAATTACACTTCTCAGGTCTGTGAGTTAGCTTATATTTTTTTCAGGTTTTCATGTTAATGGTACTTTATTAGTATCACCGATTTTCGGGGGAAAAAAATCTGAGTCATTAATCACTTCTTCGAAACTGCAGGAAGACACGTTTGTAGATCGCAGATAAAGAAGAAACAACATTTCATTTTTAACCAGAAGCAGTAATTTCAGTGGACCTTTTACTCTCTTCTAATAAAATATTTCAAGCACTCATTAGAACTGTTGCCCCGATAATGGAAAAGTACCCACTTTTTGATATCTCAGGAAGAATGTGGAAGTGTATCTGTCAGCACATGCACTAAAAATTGGAAGCTTTAAAACACCCGGTTCAGCTAATTTATTTCGTTAAGCATTTACATCTACATTTAAAGAGCTAAGAACTGCTCAGGGAACACAAATCAGAGTAATTCAAGCATTTCTAGTTACAAATTCTCAGTGATAAACAACTATAGCCTTTCTTCCCATCTCAATTACTTCAGTCTACATACTACATTGCTAATACCTTGATCACTGACACCTACACACACACACACACACACACACACACACACACACACACACACACACACACACACACACACACACACACACACGTATTCACCTATCAATTACAGCCATTTGTATGTTTATGCACCTTGGATAATTCCTTGAGATCAAGTGAATGAATAAATTCATACATTACAGCCCAAATATATATCTTAGCTTGTTGATCTCAGAAGCATTCTGTGCAACTCCCCTTTGTCCTCTTAATGTCTTAGTTCAATAATAATAAACAAGAACACAAAACCAGGAGCAGTTTTTAAATATTTCCCTTGTATACACAGAACGTTGATAGAATAACAAACTTTGCATTATCAATTATTATCTGAAAGATACAAAATCTAAAAAAACAACAATGAGAACTGCTATTTGTGAGTTAAACAAAACCTGCACTGGTACTGGTTCTTCTCAATGCCTACATGTAAATGTCAGAATGGATAATGTAACACAGGGGGGACACTGGCACTACAGCTATCTGGAATTTTGTAAATAATTATATGTCATGTGTGAATTTCATGAGAATATCAACATGATCTATATAAGATGCTAGTGTTACAACTGTATTAGAACTATATGTCATGTGTATATCAAACTGGTCTGTACAGACACGTGTATTAAAAATATATTTTATAAAGTGCTTGTACTTAAAATGTAACCACCTTGTGCCCTGCTGGAAGAGAACAGAAATGTACATGCACTATTGTAACTGTTTAAATGTATATATTTTAACAGTGAAAACTGGAACACAGGAGATTAACTTCAGAAAAATAGCTAAAATTAAATTAATTTATAGCTGCGCAATAAAAGATGATATCTTTCAGTTTCAATGCAGCAAGCAGACACAATGTCTAAAACTAGGGAGCTTTCTGTATTGTCTTCAGAGTGAACTAATTACTACCTCTGAAAATATGAAGGAATGCAATTGTTTTATGACTTCTAGCATCTGCCAAATATCTGAGGTCTATGTATTTTCACAGGTAGATGCTAAACACTGCCAAGCTTCTAGCAGTGGGGGGGGGGTTCACCTGGGATAGAGTCAGATGACAAGAAGTGATGTCCTTCTGCAAGCTATCCCAGCAGTAATATTTGAGATATTAATTTGAGAACTCTCTGACAGAGAGGGCATTCTGTATTCTGTCTTGGACCTGGCAACTAGAAGAACCATTCACCACATATTTGTCTTGCTCTGATAAATTAAGTTACTAGGGAATAGTCTAATTCTCTTAGATATAGTCAGGAATATAGCAAAGCTTAGTTTAGATATTTTTTCTTTATTTATTTGAGACTTTCCTGCAATGTTGTTTTAAATATTTCCTGTGATTTTGAACTCTGATGTCACTGTGAATATAGACTAAGTATTTTCTTGTTCTTTTATTATTTATTATTAAATATATTTAAACCTTTCATTATGGCTGATCTGTCTAGAGATATTTAAGTTTTGAGAGTACTTGCATATTTATTTGATGACACTGTGTAGGCCACTCCTAATAACCTTGCTCTTGTTCAAACTATCATTTGTATTAATATTAACATTACACAGCAAGATTGGACAATTTGTTAAGGGCCTTAAAGTAGCTGATAAGGAGTTGGCTGGTGGCATTGATAACTACCTTATAGTCCGGGCAAAAGGGGGCATAACTAGTAAACCTGTGCCAGCCTTTCCCAGGTGTGTGTGTGAGTGTGCAGGTGTCTGTGTGCGTGTAAGTCAAACCTCAAAGAGTGTGTGTGTGTGTGTGTGTGTGTGTGTGTGTGTGTGTGTGTGTGTGTGTGTGTGTGTGTGTGTGTGTGTGTGTCAGCTACTTAGGCAGGGACACAAAGCATGGGCTCATCAGAGAGGGTGCTGGAGGTCTTGGCTTGGCCACTCAGCTGAGAGCTCATCTCTATGGCTGTGCCAGTGGGGAGTCTTACTGGGGAACTGGAGAAAGAGGGAGAAACCACCCCAGACTGACTGCGGTCTCTGTGTGCTCTTAAGGGAAACTGCACTTGATGCAGAGAACCTGCCAGCCAGTATACTGGTAATATCTGTTGGCTCCATATAGGAGGTACCATTGTGTAGTAGCTCAGAGCAAATCTGGGTATTGCCGTGGAGATTCTTTACATAACTATAGAAGGCCTTGTGGTTGTCTTTACTATCTGCTGCAATTCTGTTTTCATAGCTAGCTTTAGAGGATTTGATGCAGGCTCTCAACTTTTTGTTGAGGCTGATAAAGGAGTTTTTCCAGTCTTGGGACTTCACCTTATTCTGCATCAGTTTCCTCCTTCTGTCGTAGAGTTTGTTTATGGCAGGGGACCACCAGATTGGCTTCCTTTTTTTGGAGGAGAGCGTCTTGGTTCTTTTGGGTATGGCGACATCCATGCATTTGTGTACGTGTTCATACAGTGCATTGGTGTATGATTTGGTGGTCATGTTACTATTCTCCATTTGCATGGGTGCCGTGAAGTTAGCCACCTCTGTTTTTAAGATCCCAAAATTAGCTTTGGAGAAATGGTGGTTACCTTTGCGCGGGGGGGGGGGGATTTCCAAGGTGATTAGTTTGTGGTCGGATCTAACCAGAGAGGAGCTGACTATTGGTGTAGAGCAATGATCACCCATGTTAGTAATGACCAGGTCAAGGATGTTGCTACCTCTAGTGGGGGTAAGAATGAGCTGGTCCAGCTCACTGGAATTAATGAACTCCAGGAAATGTTGGGCAAGTGTATTGGTAAATGAGTACTTCACTTCTGAAAGACAAAGACAGATATAAAGTATGTATGTACGAGGGATTTCATCCTCCATACTTAACAGCATATTTCACATGAATTGGTTTGTAATCACATTAATTTAAGGTGTCGCTGGATGGTGTCATAGTCAGGTATGTGATCCTACACTTTGCACTGTGTTACACATTCCTGTCACAGTTCAGAGACAAGTACCCGCTGCCACACCTCTTAAGTGAATATGCGTGATGTACATGACACAGTGTTTGTCTGTTTCATGGGAATGAGACTGAAAAGATTATCTTTTCTTTCTGCACCTGAGGGTTGACACAGGAAACATGAGGAAATTACCAAGGGGAGGAGTGTGTAAAAGTGCCAACATTATTCATCATACAATATCAAAAAATCGCAATCAAAATGGAAACAGACTAGAAATGTGTGGGTTAAAATGCTGTCCTAATAAACAACCTGCTGTTCTAAATTTTGTGTATGTTATTTTTAAACTGAAAGTTCAAAACAACAATTGTGAAATTCAAAACACTTAAAACCTACCACATTCTGTTTTAATGAGCTGTCACTATTTATGTTTTACCTTTCCTGTTGCGGTTTCCCTCCTTCTGCAGTTACATAAACAAATTTCTTGAACAAATATTTGCAAATGAGCCATATGGACATAAAATATTCAGTAAAATTAAATACACATATTCAGTTTTCAAGAAAATACAGTTATTGTAATTTTCTTAAAAATGCTGGACTTCTGACTAAAAAGCAAGTATCAAACAAAATATTACAGACAGAGAATTTGGAATCATCAGCTGTATGTGAATCTGCTCTGCATTAGCTATTGCAACTTTACACTAGCAAGTGATAACAGGGATCTGCCACAGGGAAAGTTGAAAAGGAATGCACAATGTACATAGACTGCATATTACCTCTAAGAGACTGATTGTCTTGGAAATTTAATAAAAGTAATTGCTGATAAAAAAAATGCTGGAATTGTTTATTTTTTAAATAGCTAGAACATTTAAAATAAATATACTTCTGATTGTAACAATTGTGAATGTATGTTATGTACTTCACAGATAATAAAGATTCTAGTTGTCTACTGATGTACTATGTTCTTCATCTGTAACTATGTTTGTAATTTTAATTGCTATGGTGATGAAATTGTTAATTGCTATGTAAATCCAATCTAACTACTGTCTGTATATTTTAACTGTGGAGCTTTTCTCCCCGGGCCTCTGCTGAAAATGGACCTACGTCCAGTCGGACACTCCCGGGCAACAAATTTAAATAAATAAATAAATATGACTGAAAAAAGTAGATGCATGGCAAAGCTATGAGTCCTATTTTTTTTTCCTTTTTATCTGGACTACCTAAGCTATGCAATTTGCATAAACATGTTAAACCAAAAAAAAAAAAAAAAAACATGTAAATTCAAACTATAGTTATCTTTTTGTGTTACATACTCCCAGCAAAACAAAGTTAAATTATTACACTCGTTTTCTGAATACTATATAGACAGGTGGTATTATAAGTCAACTCTGTTTTACTGTGAGTGTGTAAGTGTATTATGAGGGCCACAAATCCTTATACTCAAAATCTCTGATGGCAGCAGCTTACATGCTCATAATTCAAGAGAAGGGGTACACAGAAGTATTGCACAGTTCTTTATAGCCAGTGTCATAAATTCACAGGATTAAATCTAGTTAAACCCTTCTAAAATTTAACTGGCAAGAGAATAGTAAAGTGAAACTCTTCAGAAACATGATGCAGCTTTTCTGTATACTTCAGTCAGTACTCATAGCACATGCCAACACAGAACTTTCTGGTACAGAGTGCAGAAATAGGACCCCTGTCCTGTAAATAGCAGGGAAGTTGCAAACTGAACAAAATGCTGCTGCAGCAAGGTCTGTTTTTTTTGTTGTTTTTTTGGATTTATGTTTTACCTGCCAGGAACAGCCTGCAGTTTAATATACACAAGTTATGTGACACAAAACATTACCAAATACATTATTACTTGGCCCGATTACAATCATTTGGCTGTATTGGACAGATCTGGTTTGGAAACACTAAGGCCCGACATTCACATCAGTGCAAACAAGCAGAGATCCAGTATGTAGACACAACTTAACCATATATGTTTCTCAACCAGTCTAGCTTGGTTCCACAGCAAAGATGACTGTACCCTGGCAGATGCATCTCCCCATACATAAACGGCACTGTGGTGTACACACAGGAACTGGAAAAGGTATAGGATTTACTTTAAACATGACTCGGTGCGTCCAAATATGTAACTCACACAGTGATGTCAACATCTCTAATAACACAGCAAGGGATGCTGTACAATGTGTTTTGCAGTACAGGATTTGCCAAGCAAGTCTAGCATGGAAGTATGAATAAACACCTCAATGAAGCAAGAAGTTCATCCACAAGGTCTGTGCTGTACACTTGGCACAATGACATGGTGTCAGAAGGCTGAAATATATCTGCAAAAGTGACTAAGGTTTATTTTCGAGTGAAGGTATCTACAGTGGAAATGTGTTCCACGTAATCATAAAAGCAATTTTTTGTTTTCTTTTTATTTGGTCTAATTCTTTGCCCTGTGATTATTGTGCAATTATGTTATGTCTTTTAGCCATTTTACCATAATGCAGGCTGAATTATTTGAGAGCAATATTTCCACCCCAATACCTGGTGAAATTTGGAGAGAGTGTATCAAAAAGAAAGTAAATATCTTCCAAAAATAAACAGAAAACATGGCAACAACTGTAAACGAAGATCTGCAAACTATTAACTGAAGGGAATATTACTAACATACCTTCTGTAACAAACAGTAACTGGGCTGGATAACTCTTTGGACAATTAATGTTTACTGACTAACATGACTACTTACTGGTTATAAAAAATAATATTTAAGTACTTTCTGTAGCTGGTCATGTTTTGTATGCCATCTACATTATATGTATAATGTGGGAAGCAATACTTCCCCCTCCTGTGGCATTATATGGAAACAATATGGACTGTCTGAGTTACCGTAAACACAGATGAGAATCCAGCTTGGGGAAAAAAATGTTACTGTCAAATATCTTGTGCATGTGGAAAAAAGGCTATTTTTTACAATCTGACATTCTTTGAGCAGAATTAAAAGCAATAAAAATGCCTTCTGCAAAGTGACATACAACCTGTATAGTGTGTCTTACTCAAATGTATGTCAAATTAAGCTTTTGTTTTTTTAACAAATACAAACCTTAAGACAGGAAACAGTCATGAACAGAAAGGCAGTGTCTGAAGAAGCAGGACAAAGTAGCTGACTAAATACACAACCTTCAAAGACTCAAGAATAGAATATGAATGCTGAGCAAGTTGTATTTCGTTAACTTTCAAAGGTTAAGTTCGTCAGATAAGAATCTGAAAAGGACTGGCAGTTTTTGCATTTCCTGATAGAATCATGGATTTAATTAGAAAACTATATGAAGGGTCAGAGGCAGGAGTTATGATATAAGGGCTCATTCTCACGAGCTGGGTTTGAACAGAGGAACCAGGCAGGGGTGTCTTTTTTTCCTTTGTTATAAACATAGAGCCAATTGCAAAGAAAATAAGGGACTCACAAAGGGTACAATTGGCATGGTACTCAAGAAAAAATAGTCTTATTTGCAGATGATATTATTGTGCATTTGATAAACCTAGAAAGGACATTTCAGTGTTATGGAATATTTTCAGACAGTTTTAATTTTTTTCTGGATATAAAATAAGAGGGGATAAACAAAGGCTGTAGCAGCAAATTACATTTCCACACTTTAATTGGTTCAGTAAAATACATGCTTATAGGAACATGAAAAGATGAAGTATTTAGGCGGTTGTGTTCAAGGGGATTCTATTATGGCAGTTAAGGATATGTAGGAAGAGACTAAACAAAAATAATAATACAAATAGTGAGAAGTTGGAAGTTCTTGACAATGGATATAGGTAGTAAGGTACAAGCAGTGAAAATGTTTCTAGTCCTCTTAGTAATGTATACAGGTCAGGCATATTTTTATCAACCAGATGAGATACTATGGACCATAATTACAGAACTGAATTTATTTAGGAGGGAAAGGGGTCAAGAATTAAGTGAGATAAGCTGTTTCTTCCCCCAGAACAAGGTTGCTTAATATTAATGGATTTGGAGAGATACTTTAACGCTACAAAGTTAAGGCTTGTATATATAACATGAGCATAAGACTTCAAATCAAAGTGGAGAGAAATTATGTTAAATCGTGGTTGGAGAAGGTCACAAAATAAAGAGAGAGTAGGATTTTGGATGAAGACATTTAAGGAGAATGATAAAAACCATACAGAATATCATATGTACAAAGTACTAGAAAATATTTTAAGAACTAAGCCAACACAGGAAAGAAGGAGCTTATGCATAAAAAAATTACAAGCAAAAAATGTCTCTGCTGTCAGCAGATGCTATAATAAAATCATATTTCACATGATTATAATACATTAGAAGTCACCTTTGTATCCTGTACATGTAGTTTACTCATAATACATGAAGCTGAGAAGCAGGATGTATCATTAGATACATTTCACTTTGCAGAAGAACAGTATACCTCATTAAGTCAATCTGGACCAGATACTACAGTTTACAGTCAAATGACCAAGAGCACAAAAGTAAAGTGCCATTTCAATCAGCTCAGTTAACTAAGTGAATACAGAACAAATGAGAAAATTTGTCTGTGTGGGTCAAAGGTCTCCACATCATCCACACTGGGAGAGACATATGCAATCCTTAAAACAACCATCTTCTATGACATCATAATATTGGGCATATGGCTATTCCCGAGATGCACTGAACTAAAATATGTTAACTGGTAAGAATTTAAAAAATGTACTTCTTTGAGTAGGATTTGGGGAACATGACTACTAACAAATGTGGAACATGCAAGGAAAATGACAGAAAACGCTATGCTTGTGATGCAGAGTTATACAGTTAGCCAAACTATCTACTATAGCCCTAAGCAGCTCTGTGGTAAGGAGCTATAATTAGGATAAGCTTAAGTTTTCAGTAATTCTGTTACTGCCAAAACCTTGGCTAGGTCAACGACTAAGCTCTTTTAGACAGACAGCATTCCAGAGCCTTTTCAACAAATCTGCATTGCCTTTCACTGAATAAGATATTAATGAATACCTCTTCCTGTTAAATAAATAAAAATAAATCATGTTACTATTTACTTACTGATGTTTGATTAAAGGGAAAGTCCAACTGGGTAAGAGCTCATTTTCACTGGCACCCCAGGAAGAAAAGCTCCAAAGTATTGTAAAACATTTTGACAATAATAATTTTACAGTCTTTAAAAATAATACAAAAAAATGCATTTCAAATAATTATACCAACTTAGACATAATATGAAAACATTGGTTAAGAATACATACAAGTTATATGGCAATGATTTAAGAGAGAAATTGTAGCCAGTTTAGAGAGAAATTATAAGTAAGTTAGTACAGGAATTGAAATACAAAGTGAGAGAAAAGCAGATAAAAGCAGGCTTGTGGTATATGTAGAGAGAAACCAGGGGACAGAAATTGATAGAAGTAAGGAAGTAAGTGACGAAGGAAGAGTAAGCAGATGTAAGGTATTTGTCCACATTTAGGCATAAAGTTTATTCTTGAGTTCAGTTATACTGTTGACTATCTGCTCTAATGAAAGATAAGGAAGGTGCTAGTTTGGGAAGGTCTGCAAAGAAAAAAAATAAGACCTTCAAAACTGAAGAAGGGAGATTACAACAGACAATGCTATTTCATGACAGTCCCAAAAGGGTCTCATCTCTTCACTGAGGCAAGACTACAAAAGATTCTCTACGACAAAGGATGGAACAAAACCCTCTAAAAGGTTACTGAATTTAAGCAGTCAAAGTGCAATATCTTCCATCAAAAAAGAAACAATTGCCAACTTATCTACATAAATAGAATGGGGTCATCTGACCAGAGCATCTCTAAGCAGCGTACTTGCATCTCCCTGTACCTCTGCAGTTTGAAAGTAAAACCTCCGCAGGCTCTGCCCTGTACAATACCCAACCGGGTACATCAGCCACAGCATGGGAATAAACCATCAAAACAAACAAGCCAATGTATATTTTTTAGATTCGTGCTATAAACTACTATGTACCTGTCTTAGCTATGTTGAGAGCACACTGCTAGGAACCCTCGACATCATCTTTTTACTTGTATTTTGTCCTGCCTCTACTTGTAGCATAGTTTTATTTTCTTCTAACTTATTGCTTTCAAACCACTTGACAGCCCCTAGTCAGTCAAGCCCAGTACTATAAACAGTAGAGTACCTCTGCTTAATATGATATTTTTTTTCTCTTTCACTCCCAGACAGTAATCTGTTTTACAAGTGCCTTTTTCTGCCTACTTCTACCCAGTGACATCTTTTAGTTACACACTACATCCCTTCTTCACCTACCTGCCAGATTTCTGGCTTGAAGATTTTTTTTCTTGATTCTCTCGGCTATCCAAGATTGGGCACAAGTCTCCTCTGTGTATTACATTACACTCCTCCCTCTTGTGACTGCCCCCTCCCCCTTCCTTCCATCCATCACTCATCCACACTGAATCTATTTAATCTTGGCGAACTCAAGGGTACCATTTTTAAATCCCTATTTCATCTGGCCAGAGAGTCTCCAAGCAGCTTGTTCGCATGTAAGTTATTTGAGTGTTTTGTTTGTAATTTGTACAAAAACATATTATTACAATTTTAGACACTTCCTCTTTGATATATCCCAAAAAAATTGCACATTTGTGAACAGTTGTGCTCAGGAAGTGCTGTTTGTGTGTTATTTTCGCTTTGAGTGAATGTCACTGATTACACACACTCAAAACAACTGTGTTATTAATGTGTTGACCGTCGTGGCTCATAATTCTAGCATCATAGTTATCTGAATGCAGTGAGGTATTTTAGTTGTTATATCTAGTCCATCTGTGAAGTATTAGTACATGCATAATTCCCCTTTATGTACTGTGTTGGGTTTGTTATGCTGAACTATTGATACATGAGCAGTCAGCATCTCAATAGCTGTATGCAATGTGTTCTATTAGTCATGGCTTGCAACTGTCCATCTTCAGTTTGTCATACAGACAGCGTTTAACAATTTATATTATTAGTTTTTCTTGACTGTGTTTCAGCTACTAAAACCTGTACCTCACTATTGTATATAGCGATAGCTTGTTATAGCCTGCTAATCCTAGTACCTATCTGTTCTATATACTGTTAGTTCACAATTAGCTTGTTAGAGTCTACTAATACAATCAAGCTTACCAAGCCTAAACTCCACAGAACAGCTCTATAGTCCATAGTGTGTGATGTGAATTGGTTGTTACTATCCATAATTACCTGAATACATCTTTTTTTTAAAAGTCTAGCTGATTTTGTCCTTCACACTATATATTCCTTTTCATTTTATTCTCTAGTTCCCTATACTTTTGCAGTTTCAAAGTAAACCCTCCAGAGGCTCTGGCCTGTACAATAACCGATAGATACACCAGCCACAGGGTGGGAATAGACCATCAAAATAAACAAGCCAATGTATGTTTTTCAGATTCATGCTATAAACTATTATGTACCTGTCTTAGCTATGTTGAGAGCACACTGCTAGGGATCCTTAACCACCTCTTTTCACTTGTATTTTGTCCTGTCTCTACTTGTAGCATATTTTTATTTTCTTCTAACTTACTACTTTCTATGGCACTCAACAGCCCCTAGTCAGCCAAGCCCAGAAATATAAACAGTAGAGTGCCTCTGCTTAATAAGCATATTTTTTCTCTTTCACTCCTAGACAGTAATCTGTTTTACTACAAGTGCCTTTTTCTACCTACTTCTACCTAGTGACATCTTTTAGTTACACACTACACCCCTTCTTCACCCACCTGCCCAATTTCTGGCTTGGAGATTGTTTTTCTTGATTCTCTCATCTATCCAAGATCAGGTGCTACCTGCTCTGGGCCCACTCCACTCCCCTACCCCCATTCCCACCCACCACCATTTCAATTACATTTATACATCCTGCAACTTCACCCCATATTTACTTTCAACCAATCCCAGCCCTACTACCACTCAACAATATCAGCCCATAATCCCAACCCCTATATCCACCTGACATTTTCTTTTTTGTTTCCTTTTCACTATCTCACCCAGCTCCACTGTTTACTTTCCCACCACTCAAAACAACTACTCTTTACCTCCTTTTACATTATACTCCTCTAATTGGATTTTAATATGCAACATAACTTAAAAATCACTATACTTCTGATCATCACTACCACCATGCTTTATTTACTCTGCCACTGCACATCTCTCCCCCCTCCTTGTATAGTCCTTCCCCAAGATTCTCCACTCCATCCCTAACACCACATGCTAATTAGCAACAGTTTCTCTAATATAGCTCCACCTTTATTCAATGTTAATATTTTTCTCCTATCTAAACTAAAATTCTTCATTGTTTTCCTTAAACTAAAACTTACTCTTACTCCTCTTCAAACGCAGCACTTTTCAACTCTATATCACTCCAACAAATCATTTCCTAGTCAGATCCTCTCCCAGTGTGGAGACATCCATCCCAATCCAGAACCAGTCAATTATCCACCATTAATACCCATAACCTTTTCATTACGACAATTAACATGCAGAGTAGCTGTAACAAAAATACTGAAATCCAAGCCTGGCATTTTCATTACTCCCCAGATACTGTAGCACTCACAGAAACCTGGTTAAAACTGCATATATATGATACCAAAAGTATCCCTCCAGGATACAATATTCTTAGAATTGATCGTGTCCACAAAAAAGGTGGTGGAGTCACAATCATTTACCCTGACTCCTTAACTCTCTCACTTTTATCCAGACCTGTTCCAATCTTTGGAAACATAAAACTGTTACCAACAATGCTACATATTAATAACAGAAAACATATTTGCATTGCTGTACTTTACATTCCCCAGGGCAAAACATACCAATACTAGAAGACCATCTAGGCTGGACAACCCTGAATATTTCAAACGAAACTATCATTCTGGGTGATACCAACATTAATTGGCAAACTCTCATAACTGACTCCCCAACAAATAGTATAAACCTGTATAAGTTTACACAACTCATTACAGATCCCACTCATATAGTTACCAAACATACTGAATCAACCCTAGACCTGATACTCGTCTGACACCCTCAATTACACCCAGTCAGGAACCCTCCCAAATATCTCTAGTGACCACCTACCTTGCCTTCACCCATACAGTCCACACACAAATAGCCAAAGCCCACTCATACAGAGCAACTAGAAACCTTGCCCAGTTTAGTCAAAACATATTTACAGACACTTTAAATGCCCACAACTGGTACCCAATTAAAATATTTCTTCTGGATGTAGCAGTAATCTACTTTAACAACATCTTTCTCACTACTCTCAAAAGTCTTGCCCCCATGTGAACTAAAACAATCAAGCATAACCATGCCCCTTGGCTAACTAAACATACTAAACAAATACTCATTACCAGGGACCAAGCCTGGAAAGTATGGCATAAAAATAGAACTCCACAAAATGAAATAAAAAACAAAACTTCGTAATAGTGCCAAAAGCTAGTCATATCTGATAAAAAAAAATATTTCTCTACACAACTAAGTTCTCAACACAATAATCTGAAATATTTCTGGAAATATGTTTCCTCACTACTCAATCCTGGAATTCAGTAAAATCCTACTCCATCTCCTGATAAAAACCCACAAGAGATTGCCCAAGCCTTTAACAATCACTTCATTGAAACAATTCAAAAACTTGTCAATGATTTCTCTACACATACTAATACTATTTCAAATAGTTCAGAAAGCAACAAAGACCTTTCCTTTCTCAAGTCAAACATATATCCCCACCAACAGATGAAAACTCAAGTAATACTCCATCCACACCAACTTAAACTTTACAACCAGTGCCCACCTCCCTAGTGCATAAACTCATAACTAAACTAAAACCATGCCCCCCCCTCTGCTGACAGACATCCAGAAGAATACCTAAAACTCTCTGCTAATGCTATAGCATACTCTGTTAGCATACTCATCAACCAATCTATCTCTGAATCACATGTTCCACAACTTTGGAAAAAATCCATTACTACTCCCTTACATAAAGGTGCTAACACCAGTAATCTCCCAAATTACCGGACTATTTCCATACTCTCTCCTCCATCTAAAATCCTAAAAAAGTGTACACATGCTCAATTGCTAAAACATCTCCCCAGTAATAACCTACTTGCTCCCACCCAACATGGTTTTCGCCCAGCATACAGCACAACCACAGCCTTACTATCTTTTACCAACACCATTAATAATGCCTTGGATGATGGACGTCTAACTTCACTTATCTTACTGGACCTGTCCAAGGCTTTTGATATGGTATCTCACCCTAAACTATTATTACAGCTTGAAATCAAACTGTTCCTCACATGCATTGGCCTGGTTTTCTGACTACCTTCATGACAGGAAACAATCTGTCAAATGGCAAAACACTCAATCTGAATATCTCACAAATAAAACTGGAGTTTCTCAGGGGTCCATTTTAGGACCTCTACTTTTTAAACAAAATCATTAACAATCTTCATAAAGCATCCATCATAGTACTCTCATTCAATACGCTGACTGTTCTATGATAATCACTTCCACTAACAACCTGTTTAATCTTCAAAACTTAACTCAAAAAGCCTTTACATCTATCGAATCCTGACTAAATAACACACAGTTTTTACTTAATCCAAAGAAATCAAAACTCTTAATATGTCTTCTAAACCTCTAACACATGACTATAACATTTTCTCAAAAAACAATACAAAAACTGAACTTGTAAAAGCATCAAAACTTTTAGGCATCATAATTGATGAAAAGCTCTCCTCTGAAAATCATATTCACACCATAATCAAAAAAAACTATTTTAAACTCGGTAAGCTCTATAGGCATAAATGTTATTTAGATATGCCCACTAAGTTAAAACTGGCCAACAGTCTTCTCCTCCCTTCCATCCTCTATGGTAGCCCTATTTTCACTAACCTATATGCATCTCTTAGGAATAAACTACAGTCCTGCTACTACAAAATAGCAAAATTTGCTGCCAACTCGGACCCATCATTGCCAAGCCATAAAACCCTTAAACTGGCTAGATTTTTCCCACTATGTACAGTACACCCAACTAACTCTCACTCACAAATTACTAAACAACCCTAATTACTGCCCCTCTTTTCAGACTATGCTACAAACATACATTCCAAACAAAAACCTTAGGACCCCAAACATCTACTAAGCATATCAAAACCCAACAAGCGGGCAGGACAAAGCCTTTATTCCTTCACCATTGCCAAACTCTGGAATGCTCTGCCCTCCATTATTACCCTAGATACACTCAATAAAAGCATTTAAAATTGCACTCAAGTCTCATTACCTCTGTAATCAAACATGTTCCTGTAATCACCTGCCTAAGCCACCTTAAGTAATTAGTCTCATCTAACATATTTGCTTCTGTTTTTACCAT
The DNA here is from genome assembly GCF_019279795.1 of Protopterus annectens. Lineage (NCBI taxonomy): Eukaryota > Metazoa > Chordata > Ceratodontiformes > Protopteridae > Protopterus > Protopterus annectens. The sequence continues at coordinate 1,139,517,136 of NC_056744.1, forward strand.
AGCTATGTTTGTTTTTGGTCTAGATATTATTCCACATTTTAGTCATTTAACTGCAGTAATAGCCCCATAGAGAAGTCTCAATTCCTCTTTTGTAACATGTTTTACATCTAGACTATAAAAGCCCGATGGAAATGAATGTTTTGAATTAATTTTGTAATGTCTTTTTCATTAATGTTGATCTTCTTCTTCTTCTTTCGGCTTTTCCCAGTTAGGGTTTGCCACAGCGGATTATCTGTCCGCTCATGATTGGCAGTGGAGTTTTACGGTGTCGAGTTGCCAGCCCGGTGCCCAACCTTCCACAGAAGGCACACACACACACGCACACTCACACCTAGGGCCAAGTTAGAATGTCCAATCCACCTACTGCATGTCTTTGGGATGTGGGAGGAAACTGGAGCACCCGGAGGAAACCCACGTGACCACAGGGAGGACATGCAGACTCCGCACAGAAGGCACCCCAGTCGAGAATCGAACTGGAGAACCTCTTGCTGTGAGGCAACACCATGGCCGTCCCTTTTTCATTAATGTTGACACTTGTTTTATATTTTGTCTCCTTTACATTGTCTTTTTTACATTAATGATGATTCTTGATATATACTTTTGTTACTATTGTTTATATGATGTATATATTATTGTAACTGTAGTTGGAGCTTTTCTCCCTGAGCCTCCACTGAAAATGGGTGTCTGTCCCAGTGGACTTTCCCGGTTACCAAATGTCAATAAATAAATTAATTATCATGCAGTCTGACTAGAGATAATGTGACCATACCGACTACCATCTTATCCATATGTCAAAGAAATGTTCTTTACAAAATATAAGGATGCTGGCTGCTGTGTACAAAGTGGTGTCTACTATTAACATGATCTGACCTCTCTTTGAATGAGGCAAGTATGCACTTTAAACCCTTAACTGGGAAACTGGGCAGAAATGGCCAGTTTCAATCTCTAAATCCAGGAACTCAAGACTTCAGTTGTCCTTAACTGGGCATACATTAAGGATATAAGACCTGAAATAATTTAATAACACTATAGACCAAGGTTAAAGCAATCAGTTACTATTAGAAAATGAATAGGGACCTAGTAAGCAGGCATTAAAGTATCCACAAAATCAAAAAGCTTGTTCAATAAACTGAGTGAACAGCACAGCTTTAAAATCATCACTAGATCATCCGTCATTAGTGCCGCAGCTCTAGGCCCTGGCAGAGTAGCAAAACTCCATCCATGCTCCTCCTGTTGTATCATACTACACACCCTCTAACTAATTTTATCTTACCTTCCTTTTAGTTCTCCTTAAAGGACAGTTTGCTTGCCCACAGTGTTTCTTCTGGAAACCATTTGCATCACACAGTGCCAGCTCTTACTTCTTGCCATAGCCATTGCTTTATGAGTAATTGAAAATTAAGTACTGTTCTACATAACAAATGGTTGAGAATTTTGTCTAGTGTGCTGACAGAGATGTATACAGTGATACTGTCAACATGTCTCAGCATACATGTACTAACACATGTTATAAGCACATGATAATAAGTCTCCTCTACAGGTCCTGTTCAACAGTCGCAAAAGGAGTTTTCAGTACTGCAGGAATAGGCACCAGACATCAAGGAAATAAGTGTCCACACCAGAAAAGGCCATTCAATAACAAATTTATTTTCAAAGTTGTTACTATTTCTACAAAAAGAAATCAAACTATCTTATTCACCAGAACCATTTAGAGTAGAAAGGGGTGCCCAAAACATGCTCTAGAGCAATCAGCAGAAATTCCTGCTGATACTGTATATACAAAAGTTATGTACTCACCATAACAATGCATTTTTGTTGTTTGTTTTTATCTTTCCTTAACCTTTGGGTTTTATATCTATCCTCGGATCTGACTTCGGCCACTTCACAGACTTAGGATCCTTGCCCATAATCCTCTCCCAAGCCCCAGTTTACCTCAGATTGAGGTTACCCTTAGATATACACATAGAGAATGTCAACCATTCTAAAAATGTCTAGAAATACAATAGGAAGAATACGTGGAGCTAAGAAAGTCATAAACTGGAATCAAGAATACCTCCAGGTTATACCAGGAAACCAAACAGGTATTTTCTTCTAGTGGAAGGAGGAAGGAGAGATGATCGGTTGAGGAAGGCAGAAACAAATGTTGACCTATTTTTAGAAAGTAATTCCAACTTATAATGAGCTATGAAGGTAAGAACATTCGACCAAGTAGCAACAGCAGCACAAATGTCATCTAAAGACGCTCTGGATAGCAAAGTGTAAGAAGTAGAGACTGATGTAGAAGGACATTGTGGTGGTCTTGGTAAAGATAATCCCTCTTGTTGATGCAAATAAGAAATACATTCAGTAAGCCATTATGCCAATGTAACTTTAGACCCAGACTATCTTAGTTTAGCTTTTGAAAATGAAATAAACAACTGATCTGATTTCCTGGGGATAAAATCTTAACTGTCTGAGGATATCCAATAAATGATGCATGTATTTCCCTTTACTGGAGAATTTTGGGAACACTGGTAAATTAATGGACTGTTTAATGGCAAATTCAGAAGCTACTTTGGAAGAAAATATGGATTGGTGCAAAGAAAAACACTGGCTTTATGAAAAATTATATAAGGTGGCTGGCAAGATAAAGCCTGAAATTCCAAAACTCCTCAAGCAGAAGAAATGGTGACTAGAAAAATGTTTTTCCAAGACAAAATTTTAGACTGGCCTTGGCTGCAGGCTCAAAGGGAGACTAAGTTAAGGCTTGGACAAGAATTGTCAAATCCCAAGGAGGGGTAGGGTCTTTAATAGATGGCCTGAGCAAAAAAAGGTACCTTTAAGGAAGTCTTTGCATAACCTAAGGGAGACCCATGACAAATGATCATTACCTGCATGGTAATTTATGATCGCAGCCAGCTTTGACTGTAAAGTAAATTACTCCGCTATGAAAACTGGAAGACAGGAATTCTAAAACTGCTGAAATGCACACTGAAAAAGGGTCTACATTTCTCTCATTAGCCCAGACACAAAATCATTTTCATTTAGTTTTGTATATCTTCCTAGCAGAGACTTTTTGAGAAGAAGCATGGATGTACAAAAACCTGGGAAGAAAGCCTGGACTGTCAATCCATCAGTGGAAGTAAAGAAACCATGCAGTCAACCTGGGGGCTTATACGTCTGAGTAAGACAGTCTGTAAGGGTGGGACAGAAGATCTGAAAGGTGTTCCAGACCCCAGGGAGGGCATATCAGATGAAACCAGAGGAATGGGAACCATACTTGTCAAGGCCAGAATGCAGCAATGAGGATCAACTTGCTTTTCCATAGATGACCTTTCTGGAAAAAGTTTGGTATGAGAGGTGTGGAAGGATAGGCATAAAGAGGACTGGATGGCCAATCATGGACCAAAGCATCCTTCGGTGACTCCCTCTTTGGGGGAATAAAGGCAAAAAAACAGCTGCATTTGGAATTGTGAGGAGGTGAAGAGGCAACTGCATGACTGGCCCCATTGGCGAAAAATGCATTCTGCCACCGAAGGATTGAGAGACCACTTGTGAGGCATTAGAACAGATCTGCTCAGTTTGTCCACTAAAACACTTATGCATTGCTAAAAGAAAGAAGATGGAATAGATCACCCATTGCCACACTCTCATTGCTTCCCAACAAATGGGATAAGAGTGAATTCCTTCCTGTTTGTTGATATACCAGACCAAAGACATTGTCCATCTGAATTGCAATCGTCCACTGAGGCAGAAAGTCCCGAAATTCCTGCAATGCTAGAAGGACTACTCTCATCTCTAGAATGTTGATGTGAATAATGGCCTCCAAGGGGAACCACATGCCTTGAATTGTCTGTCCCAGTTCATGCCCCCATCCCAACAAAGAAGCGTCCATGATCACAGTGGTGGAAGATCGAAGATTCGAAGATCCACATTGCTGCAGTCCAATTTACCCTCCCTCCTTCCCCTCTGTAGTTTGGAATGATTGTATGGTTTGGGTGGTAGCTATCATTTGTACATGCCTTTTGGGAAGTATTCTATTTTTGGCTGTGGCCTTTCTTTTTAGGGCCTTCTGACATCTGGGGCAAGAAAAGACTGAGGATATGACGTCGGTCATGCGCTTTTATACCCTGACGCTCTGATGTCAGATCTGGGTGCCCATGACCGACGTCAGCCTAATACTTTGGTATTCGGGCCGACCGAGGACAGCGGACTACCCATATGTAAGGACTGCAGCAATGTGAGATGAAGAACATCCTGGACTGTTTGAAAAATTGGTTTAAGTGGCTTAGGTCCAAAATTAGCCTGAGGTCCCAGTCATCTTTGGCACCAAAAAGAATATTGAATAAAGTTCTGAATTCTTCTTGGTCTGGTGAGACTTCCTGGATGACTCTTTTCCTTAGCAGATGTTCTATCTGTGAGGCTACTTCTTTTCTCTAATGGGGTGGTACACTGGGAATTTTTCATAAATGAATGGGTGGGGGAAGGGTAATGGAATGTAATAACTTCTGGTAATTATTCTCTGCACCCAGACATCTTTGGTTATGGATGCCCTGGCTTCCAGGTGAAGAGAGAAACTTCCCCAACTGCACCAGACTGCAGCAGTCAGGCAACCATTCAGGACCATTGGTAAGGCTTTTCAGAAAAAGAGACCTCTAAAACCTTGGTTCTGCAGGCCCCCTCTGCCTCATGGGCAACATCTGCTATTAGAGCTCCCACCTCTGCCATGGGGGATCTAACTCCTTAGGAGTTCTGAGAAAACACTTTTGATTTCCAGAAACACAACCTTCTATCCCTTTCTGATTTCTAGAGAAGGTCATCTGAGGGGTAGAAAAACATTTTTATGGCAGATGGGGTTTCCCAACCTGTGCACTCCTGGAGACCATCTCTTTAACTTTGGGTCCAATAAGGTAGATCCATCAAAAGGTGTATTGATGAAGGACATCTTGTAGGCTCTGCAAAGTCAAACAGGCACATCCAGGCATGCCTTCTAATGGTAATGCCTGAACCCGTTCCTCTAGAAACACCTTCTGTAGTGTGAGAAATCAGATGCAGAGAGGCATTTGATAGGGATTGAAGGGTGGCCAGTTGGAAAGTGATGGTCTTTTCTATCCTCCACCAAAAAGCACCCTGAGAGAAATTTAGTAAATTCCTTCATCAAATCCCTCTGAAACCTTGTGAAATGTAACAAATAGTTCATCGACCGCATGTCAAAGGCCACTGAAGCAAAAATACTCTTCCCAAATCTGTCCACCAACCTAGACTCCCTGTTAGGGGGATTGACAAACGGACTTTCTTCAGCAAGTTCCTTTCAATGGCTGTGGCAAACACCATGGCATCAACTGGGGACCCCTGCTCCAATGGGCAGAGTTCTTAGGTGCAGCCATGTACTTGTCCAGTTTCTTAGGGATAGGCTACATCATATCTGCATCCTTCCAAGCTCAATGGGAAATGAGGTCAACTATTTAATCTGCTGGGAGAATCACATAGGGCATAGCTGAGCCATTTCCAATAGCCTCAAGATCACCAACTCCTACTGGGAAGGAGTTTTGAAAGACCAACCACCTTTCTGCCTCAGAAGTTCAAGAATTTCTCCAAATGAGACATCCTCAAGAGGCAAGCTGGGGGAACTATCCCCTTCACTGATGTCAGAGTCTTCTGTTAAAGACCCCTGTGGGGAATCAACATGGCTCCTCTTGCACATACACTTCTGGGGAACTTCCTTGTGGGAATGATCTGAGGAGGACCCATAAGTGCGGTGAGTCCTGCAAATGGACTGTCTCAAGGCTAGAATGGACTAGTTGCCCCAGTGAAGCAGAATGAGTGGGTTCAGGACCCCCGGGCAGACAGATGTGGAGTGGAAGACCCTAGGGAGGGTAAGGATGACCCATCTGCAGTCATGTGAAGAGCTGTCTGCACTGCACCATAATGTGATGCAGATGGGGAGCCCAGGACCACTCCAGCAGGAGCCAAAGCCACCTGCATGGAGAAATGTAGGACTTCCCCATGAACCTGCCTCAACACAGAGGTCACAGCCAAACTGTCAAGCACCAAGGCCCCAGGGGAAGGAATGGCTCCAAAAATCTCAGAGTTAAGCCTGTACCCCAAGATCTGGTGCCAAAGCTATGGCCCCAAGATCCTTCTGGCTCTGATAAGATTGGCACCAGCTGGATCAGAGAAGACGCTGGCGTCAATGAAGGCCAGCTCTTCGGATTTTCAGATCTTGAACCTCCAAAGCTGAAGGGCGGACTGGAGTAGGAGTTACTAAAGGTGTTTGGACTAGTCCAAAGCTCACAGGTTTGATGGGAGAAGTAGCCAGCAGAACTCCCAACTCAATCTGGGTCCTGAGAACTTTCTTCATCATCCTGTCTACATCAGCTTCAGACAGTCTCCAGGTAGACCTGAAGGAGGAGGAGGAAGGAACCCTGGAAACTCTACATGGAGTTTGCTTAGAAAAGGACAGCGAAGTCTTGAAGAAATTGGCACTGGTGAAAATAGGGGCTGTTTATGGACAGGGGGCTTGCATGAAGCTAATTCCAGATCTGAAGAGGTGAATGGATCCAAAACTCTTTAAATCTTTGTTGGTGGAGCCGAATTTGGTGCTACGTGAGTAGAATGATACAGGGAGCACTTCTTCACGTTTTTAGACTTTTCCTTTGGCTTGCCCTTGGATTTATCATCTTTCTCCCCTAGAGGCTTTTCTGCAGGTTTAGCAGGAGAAGGGGAACTACCAGACATTTAAGAAGCAGAAGAAGATGGTATTAAAACCTTTTAAAATAAGCTTGTTTCAGCATTCAGCCAGAGCCCTATGGTTGAAGCCTAAATGAATGTCACATTCAAACTCTAGATGGTTGGCCCCAAGGCAATAACCACACTCAGATTGTGCATTTGATTTGGGAATTTTATGCCCAGAAGAAAAGCATTTCCTAAACTCTGTAGGTTTATCTAACATTTTGACTGTAACAGAACTAAAAGGTTAACAGAGACAAATAAGGAAAGAAAAAAGCAGGTTACCTTACCAACAATGGTATCAAAGAATTTCCAACAAACTTGGGAAGAGTAATACCAACAATGGTAACAATAAGTAACCAAATGAGTAAGGAATACGACAGGCTAGGCCTAGAAGAAGGCAATAACCACACACAATGTAAAACTAAAAAAACTAAATATAATACAAACGCACAAAGTCCACACGTGAGCATGTACAACACATAAGGAAGGGCACTGAAACTAATGCACTGGCAAAACATGTCTTAGCTACAGATCAAACCAATGTTTTTGAGTTTACAGTGATAGAACAAGTTCATGAAAATGAAAGAGGTGGGAATATTAGAAACACCACTGAGACCTCGGAGACATGTTGGATAATTAGATTAAGGGCAGACCAGGGGAAAAGGGTCGAATAACAGAATTCCAATACAACCCATTTTAAAGAATAGAAGTCTGTTCAAATAAATAGTATGGACTTTTATAGTTATGTTTCATAAATGTTTTTTATGTAACAATGAATGTTTCAAGCTATGCTGAATGTTATAATATTATAATATTATTTATAGGAATTTTTTATTTTTAGGAATAATTTTAAGGGGCAGATGAGACTATGGAGCATGTGTATATATGTAGTTGCTTGAGCAAATGTAATTTAAAGCATTGGACAGGCAAGGGTTAAACACTTGGAACCTGGATTTCATTGAGTAAGCTTGCTTATAGGTTCATGACTGTATGAATTGGTTTAAAGAGGGTGTGTTAGAGTAAAGAATTGTTTATGAAGGTCTGAAGAAGTGGTGTTTGAGACCACGAAAGCACTAACCATATTCACTGTTTTTTACCAGTTATTTTACTATTAAACCTGGTTTTGGATATTTCAGCAGTGGTCTGACTTTTTGTTGCTTTTGGCTGTTACACTGGATGGTGCTGTGTGTATAAATATAATACAAGTTTATATATATATATATATATATATATATATATATATATATATATATATATATATATATATATATATATATATATATATATATATATATATACACACACACACATATATATATATATATATATATATATATACATACACACACACACACACACACACACACACACACATATATATATATATATATATATATATATATACACAGACACACACACACACACATATATTTTATATATATATATATATATATATATATATATATATACATATATATATATATATAATATACATACACACATATATGTATGTATGTGTATGTATATATATATATATATATATATATAATGTGTGTAGGGGAGGCAGCAGAGAAAAAAGACAAAAGTGAAAGAACCCTGACAAGAAGGGTAACTTAATCAAAAATTAGATGCACCTAACCAAAAATGCCTGAGCTAAGAGAAACCATATCTGTTCACAAAAGCAGCAAACAAGATTTGAGGTAATCTGGGGCTTTATAATGATTATGGGAAAGGGGAGGAGCTTGAACTACGGATTTGTGAAGTGGCCAAAGTTGGATCCAAGTACAGATCTGAAACCCAAAGGTTGAGAAATGGACGTAAAACATCAGATCCTTTTGATGAATTTTGAGGATATTTCTTGGTACACTGACACAGAAGTACAGATGCTAGGAGAAGAAAAACACTACAGGTTTTCTATGACATACCACTCAGCAAGACAAACAGGTGTGCATCAAAGTCCTAGAGAGAGACAGGAATAGAGAATGCAACTTCTTTTGGATGATGTTTGACACGCAGATGGTACTGCAAGAAATAAAACGTGGAAGTACTGAGTGTGACAAATGAAGCTGGATAACTCTTGAACAACAGGAGGATTATTCAGCTGTATCTTTATAATCCATAAAAGGATGCACCTAGAAGTTAACAGAATAGTACCAAAGTAAGTAACATCTCTGAATTTGGTGGTAGATGATGACATGCTAGTGGTGTACAAACACTTTGCTGAAGATCACAAGGTCAGCAAACCTCCCCTAGTGGAAGATAACTCAACAAAGTCTTCAGACCATCCAAATGTCAAAGTAAACAGCTAAAAAGCATAACCTGAGGCACTAGAAAAGATCACAGTACTACGGGACTATTTGTTTCTAAAGAAAAGGCTAGAAAGAAGTGCTGCCAATAGCAATCTCATGAGAGACGCAGCATGCATGTCAAGTGCATGTTCCTGAGGTGGAATGCATCTCTGCAGTGGTTACAAAGCAAAGATGGACTGTGAAAAGGGAAAGAGAAGAGGACTTTGCAAAGTATTTATTTCTATATTTGCATTAGGAAAACAATTATTTCCAGGAGTGGAAGAACACTGCCTAAAGAGAAATCAGAAGAATCAAAGGGGTCCAAGTACAGTAAAACCTACACTATTTACAAAAGTTGACTATATGTTACTTAGTGACATCCTCAGTTGATACTATGTCAAGTGTAATTATTTGCCTACAAACTAATATTTAACCTTACCAGTGCTGACATTGGAAAAGAAAAACTTGAAGATGTCAGAGAAGGAGACATTTTTGGATGAATTTACAAACAAGACTAAATATGCCAGTGAGAAAATAAAGGTGGAAACTATACTCATTCACAGTTAAACTAACAGTATTTGACAAAACTGGATGTTGAAAAAGCTGTTAAATTTAGAATGATTCACAAACATCATGGTACCATTTTGTCTTCGCAATGTGGAAGTCAAAAAGTGAGAGTTCAATCAACTGACATTTATAAAGAACTGTTGTCAAATAAAGATAAAATAATGGAAATGGTAGACAAGGCACAATGACACATGGGTGGGAGGTTGGCATAATGGTTAAGGTGTTTACCTTACAAACATAAGGTGCAGGGTGTGATTCTCACATGGGGTAATTGGCTAGGCTGAAAATGGCCCACAAGGGCAGTTAGCCTAGTACTAATCTATGAACCTATGTTGATAGCAAATGTGATTCCTTAAGGAGTGGAAGGGGATAGCTGCCTGGGCTATATGAAAGATACTGTGGTGTTCTGGTCTCTGTTATCCACAGATACAGAGAAGATGTACTGGGTGCGATCACAAAGACTCATATTATGCTAGCTTAGCTCTTGACATAAACAACAGATATCAAACAACTGTAGAAAGCATTCAAAAATGTACACAGGACAATTAATGTTAAATACTTCTGTCTGTGCATTTTACAAACTAACCTTAGTGTCCTTGTGGTCTGGACATATAATAACATTGAATCAGAATTTTTAGCTTATTATTTCTGATAGTGCATGATAGATCCTGATCTGTTCTAATACTGTGCATTGCTTTTATTACGTCTATCTTTCTTAGTACTTTTGTTGATCTGTTCCCTCTTCTACATTCTTCTAACAGTGACAATTCTTGTCTTAACTGCTTTATAGCTTTCTCTGTTCAATACTTCCATGATAGTATTCGATTTTTCTCCTTCCTTTCCCTCACTACCTTGTTTTCTTGCAGTAGGACTTTACCATTTATTAATTTAGATGCACAGTAATATATCCTGTTTACTTCTGTTATATCACATGAATCTCTATGGACAGTCCTAATTAGTGTTCATTTGTTTTATCAAACTTCTGACATTTTGGGTTTTATTGACCTTCTGCACTCTATTTCTTTCATTGATCTTAATATATCTATTTATTTTTATTTTTATTTATTTTACATTTGTTGACCAGGATAGTCCGACTGGATGCATGTCCATTTTCAGCAGAGGCCCGGGGAGAAAAGCTCCAAGGGTAAGCAGATACAGCATTACATAATACCAGCATTACATATTACAAACAGAGTATTTATAGAGATTACATAAGTAAGCAAGTTAAACAAGTTGCACAGGTTACAGTTAATCCTGAGCACAAGTCAGGATTAAATTAAATTACACAGTAAACTGGTTAACAGATTTTTACACATTCTAGAGAGAGTTAGCCAGGCTTGATACATTGACATAGCCAGTTAAGTGACAAATGTTGTTTGAGTCTAGTTTTAAATTGACCTAAGGTGGAAACTAAAGTAATATCAACTGGAAGAGAGTTCCAGGTTCTACTTACAGAGTTTGCAAAGAGAGAATCACTGGCTGTGTTATTAATTTTGCTAGTCTGAATTAGTAGTTTGTTACAGGATCGAAGCGGTCTAGGATTGTTATAGGGGGTGATAACATTTTTAAGTGCAGGAGTATTGTCCGGATTATAGAGGATTTTATAGGCCATAATCAGTTGGTTATACTGGATTAGGCTGGGTAGTTCAAGCCACCCAAGCTGATTTAGATTGATGCAATGATGTGTCCTAAAAGGCAGCCCAGTGGCAAACCTGGCAATGTGGTTGTAGCAAATTGAGAGAGAATCTCAGGGGAGTGGACTTCCAGAAGTGCATGCAATTCATGTACCTTGTTATTAATGCTTCTAATATTGAGATGACAGACTAGGAGAGAGTTAGTTGGCCTATTAATTGTAGGTTTGTAGCTTAGATTGCATGTAGAGGGGGTATGTGTATCTGAAGTGAGTGGAACAGGGTTGGAGTGAATATCACCACCAAGTATTAGGTTGAGTCTATACTTGGTGATGAACTTCAGGAATTTGTTTATTAGTTTGTGGTAGTGTTTGGATCTAGAGCTAATGTGCCTGGGGTTGAGATGTTGATAGACTGAACAAGATGTTGGATAGAATCTGGTACTGTAAGTATGGTTGAAGGTGGAAGGATTTACAGCTGGGGTGATAGTATGGCCTTTTGGGACCTGAAATCCCATGAGAAACTGGTTTTCATACAAGGTAAGGAGGTATGGTGTGAACAAGAGGGGTAGTAAAGAGGAGTATATCATTATCTGTGATTCAGCTAGTGAGTTAAGGAACTGTTTTACCTGGTGATGCAACACCAGAAGACAGAGTGGTGAGGTAAAGGTACTGGAAGGGGGATGGGAGAATGCCAGATGAAAGCTAATAGGTGCTATTAAAATGTAGGTAGTAGAATGGGGTGGGTGGAATTATCCCAGATGAAAGCAGATGGGATCTAGAAAGTGGGGGAGTGGCTATAGTACTATAAATTTAGAGGTACTGGGGCAGGAGGGAATTGGGGGCAGGGAGGGGAGCGAAGAGAGCCCGAGCGTAGCGAGGGCGAACGTAGCAGGGCTATTGCAGTTTACAAGGTTTCCTAAGGTGTCCTAAAGCTATAAGGTAAGTATTAAAGCTCTTAATGTAAGAGTCAGTTTACTTCAGTTACAGGGGAAAGAAAGAAATCTATCTCTATTAAATCTCTCTTAAATCAAGCAACTCTTCTCTTAGCTTGTTTTCTTCTAAACTGAGGACACATCTTTTATTTTCCATTTCCTGCAAGCATTCTGTAAAAACTTCTATAGCACCTTCCTGTGGCACATTCTCTTCAATTTCATAATGTGCCATGTGTTGCCCTGTCATATGGGAACTTGCTGGCATATCACTCCTCAACATTGACTACGTCAGAGTTTCCACAATTTCCTGTTCAAATGAATGTTTACACTGCTTTCCTATAGAAGGCTCCAAGATATCTTCATATGGCACCTGACCAATTGTTTCTTGTTCCACTGGTTTCCCCTTAATTTTGATATCCATCGCTCTATCCTGTTGTGGTGCTTTCTGAGTTAGATTTTCTACACTGAATCCTTCACTTCACAGGTACTCCATAACCTCAGTTTCTATTTTTTAACGTCTCCATTACAATTCTCCTTTTCTACTTTTCCTCTTAGTCTTCTTATTTTTTGTATTGTAAAGTTTTCCATATCCAGATTCCTCTGCCTGTATTTCTCTTTGAATATCTTTGGTGATGCTCTCTTTGTATTGGTTAGTTTTGCTTTCTCTTTTGCATAAACATTACACCATATTAAATCTCTTTCTTTCCCATGTCCATATTTCTTATTCAGATGTCTCCTGATCTTCCTACTTCTCCTTACTTTGTGGACTCGCTCCATCTTGCTGTGATGTAACCTGTGTTAAGCCTTCTACACAAAATTCTTCACTTCACAGGCACTCCATAACTTCACCTTCTATTTTTTAACTTCTGTTTTACTAATCTTCTTTTCTACAGTCCCCCTTTGCGATATTATTTTCTTTACTGTGAAAATTTCCATGTTTGGATGCCTTTGCCTGTATTTCTGTTTGAATATCTTTGGGGCTGCTTTCTTTATACTGATTAATTTGACTTTCTCCTTTGCATATATATTGCACCATATCAAATTTTTATTTCTTTCCGATACCCATATTTCTTATTTATACTTTTCAAAAATCAATGGGTTTTGTTGTTTATATTTTCACACTTTATCAGATGCTTCTTTTCCCAAACAGATCAATGTTTCTTGATCTATATACTGTTTTTCACATATATGTTGTATTAATGAATACAATTTTTTATTTGAAGCCTCTGATAGTTTTTCTTGTGAAAGTATTTTTCTTAATTTCTCACTTAATCATTCGGTATATCTTGTGTCTGGAAATTCTGGGATTTTTGCAAAATAGTAACAATACATAATTTCTTTCTTATCCTCAAGAGTCCACTTTATTGTCTTTATGGCTCTTCTTTGGCCTGTCAGTTTTTGTGGACTACTACTTCCTTCTATAATAGGGGGGGACATCCTCCCCCTGGCCTGTCCCCATTTTAGGAATGTTTCCGTATTTTGAGGCTTCTACACCATCATCTTTTCCAGTGCTGGCACCAGTGTGCCTACCAGGATTGGGTACTTTTTCATCCTGGGTCTTGTGCACCCAGCTTTATTAATTTTTAATCTACTTTGTCCATGATATATGCTATACATACAGTCGATATTTCAGTGTGCCTTGGTGAGATTTTGTGAAAAACAGGGTTCACCTCATGAAGGTACTCACCAGGACTTGAGGATGAATTCAATTTCAGCACTACTACTCTCCCTTGCTTACTAACTTCTCATCTCTCCAGTCGGACCCATATGAGGAAGATCTAATGAGACTTGAAATCCACCTGGTTCCAACATTCATGCCTGGACACACAAATCTTGCCTTGACTGAAGAAGAAAACCCTGTGGTGGATATCACAGCTAAAGTTCAACCTGAGTCTACCATTCAAACTACAGACACCACAACAAGAGCTCCACACAAATGTCTCAGGTGGTATATGGGGAGCATAGACGGACAACCTGAGAGTTCAAAGCCAATGGCCTACAAACCTAAGATCACAGCACATTGATCTGAAGGAGATAAGGGCACTGATACAAGCCTTGCAGATCTTCTCCTATTCTTGAAACCAGGTTCCTTAAGAGTGCTCAGGGACAACACTACGGTCACATGGTACATAAACAAGCAGGGGGGACCATTCTTACCAACTGTGCAAACTGTTAATTGTGGCATGGAAGCAAGCCACAAAGCAGTTTACATTCCCTCAACGGAGAATGTCCTGGCAGGCTTTCTAAGCAGATTAAGGGTACATAACCATGAATTGATGCTGAACTGGGAGATCTTCCTAGACAAAGTCCACAAGTGGGGGTGCCACAGACAGCTTTATTTGCCTCAATCAAGAACAAACAACTTCCACTCTTTTGCACCAGGACCTGCTGTTTTCAGGCTTGGACACAGTGTCCTTTCCTTGGAAAAAGAGATTCTTATATGCTTTCCCTCACCTTCCTCTTCTTCCTAAGATCTTAATAAAGATCCAGATAGAATACCCAAACATCTTACTGGTGACTCCTTATTGACCAAGGCAGTACTGCATCCCCCATCTCTTCCACCTAACCAGGGGCCATCACTGGAAACATCCTTCCACAGTGGACTTGAAGGGTTCACTGTTTCATCCCAGCCTGTCATCCCTCAGCCTGACGTTATGAATGATAGGATTTAGATCCCTTTTAGACACCAATTTTCTGAGGACATGCTTAAGGTTCTCCAGAAGGCAAGAAAATCTACCACCAGAAAATCTTACATAGCAAAATGGAAAGCATTTACCAAATGATGTCTGGCTAAAACACAGGACTAAGTACAAGTTAATACCTCAATGGTCTTCTCTTAATTGTGTGAAGTGTTGAAATCTGCTCTAGCATATTTATCTAATAAGGCAAACATTTCAGTCATATCTGTTTGCCAACCTCTGGATCCTCCTCTTCTGGACAAAGTAGAGGTAAAACAGTTCTTAAAAGGTGTAGTCTGCCTGAAATCCCCAAGGAAAGCTATGCTTGGGACCTCAATTTTGTGTTGGATTAACTCACTCTTCCTCCTTTCAAACTAGCAACCTCTGCCTCTCTCAAATTCTGTACTTGGAAAACCATTTTTCTGGTAGCTCTCATCTCAGCTAGATGAATCTCTAGACTACAGGCCCTTATGGCAAACTCTCCCTTCTTTATTTTTCAGAAGGATAGAGTGTCTTTAAGGGCTAATCCCTCCTTTATGACTAAAGTGGTAAATGAACAGTCTCTTAACCATGCCATTAACCTTCTCATTTTCTTCTCTAATCCACAAAACAAGGGAGAAAGTATTCTATGTTCTCTTGGTATGCACTGACAACTCATATTCTACACAGATAACCAACTTATATTCTCTTTCCAGGATTCCAAGCTAGAGAATCCAGTTTCTAAGCAAACCAATATGAACTGGATTTCTAACTCCATTACCTTTTGTTATACTCATTGTGGCAAATCCTTACATGTTCCAGTCAAGACACATTCTACTAGAGCGGTGTCCTCATCTAGAGAAGGGAAATGACTCTAGAGCCTTCCTAAAAGCAGCTACTTGGTCTTCTGTGCATACCTTTGCCATACATTACAGAGTGGATGCCTCTTCAAAATCCCTAGCTGTCTATGCCAGGTCTGCCCCCTCTAGATTACTAGACAATTCACCTATTTCTTATTCAACCACCCTTAACACTTCATAAGCTTTGGAAATTACCCAAAAGTTTAGAATACTGCAACAGTGATCTAAGGAAGGACATAATACAGCTAATAAAGAACTTATCTTAACAGTAGATGTCCTACTGATCACTATTACAGTATTTTTCCCCACCCTCCCTTCCCCCTTTCTGTTTCTTCCTCCCTTATCTTCATGGACTGAGGGGTCTGCTCTCTTTTTTGCCTCTCCCCTCTTTGCAGACCAGTTTATTTTTTTCTCAGGCCTCTACAGGCTTACTGGCTTGGAGATAGTCTGATGATTGAAACTCATATATCCACTTATGTACCCTTACACCTTTGGTCTTTGGTCATATGTTAGGCATATGGCTCAGTGGAAGGTTTTGGCTTTGGTATGCTAGATAGATGTCCAAGTTATTTGGTGAGATAACCCAATAGTTTGGAATACTGCAACAGTGATCCAATGGACATCTACTATTATGGTAAGTTCTTACACAACTGTTCTTTTGTAAAGTCTATGACGCCCGTGCACTGGCCCAGTAATCAAGGAGCCTCAATCCTCGCCACTAGCACCAGTGAGAGGCATGCACATTGAGAAGGATAACAAGTATACACACAGTAAAGTAAAATTTCCCTTAAGAGTGCACAGAGATCACAGTCAATCTGGGGCTGGTTTCTCCCTTTCTCTCCAGATCCCCAATAAGACTCCCCACTGGCACAGCTATATGGTTCAGATCCCAGCCGAGTAGTCAAGCCAAAACATCCAGTACCCTCTCTGTCCAACCAGTGCTTTGTGTCCCTGCCCACACACACACTTTAAGATTTGGTTTATATACAAACACGCACACACTCCTGGGGAAAGCTGATACAGGTTCTCCAGCTATGTCCCCTCCTGCCAGGCTATAAAGTAGTAATTACTGCCACCATCTTCTCTTGTCAGCTACTAATAAGGCCCTTCCCAAAGAGTAACCAATTTCATTGTGTAATATTACTGTTATCCAAACAGTAAGTGTAACCTAGTGCTAAAGCTATTGGAGTGGCTTGGACAGTATCACCAAGTACATGCAATGTACTCTAAGACCTTAAATTATCTCTACATAAAAAGCCACAGTTGGAATGTTTAAAAATATTTAATAATAAATAATAAAAACCACAAGACAAATCTTATTACTTCAACACAATGACATTACAGAGTTCAGAGATCACAGAAAAATGCTTTAAAATAATACTGTAGAATAGTCTGACATAAATCTAACTCTAAGAGAAATACTAAGATCTAAGGTCCTATTTACAGAGCAAAGGCAGAGTGCTGGTAAGTTGATGTGTTCAGGTTCAGACAAAATCCAAAATGCTCTCCTTTCTCTCTGTCCTTAAATTGATAAAGTACAGTTGTGTACACTTACCATAAATGCAATTGTTTGAGTGTATTTACTGTTGCAGTCATTACATTTGGGTAATCTGCTGGCAGGTTGCCCTCAGTCAGCCTGAATAACAGTCTTGGGTCCTGTGTCAGTTGCTGTCTCCTCTTCAATGATGTCAGGTCATCAGGGGTATAAAACATCAGTTTTTCTTGCCCCAGATGTAATGTGCCCCCCAAATGGGGAGCAAAAAAAAAAAAAAAAAAAAATATATATATATATATATATATATATATATATATATATATATAAAACTGTAAATATATAAATGCACCTTAGAAACATAAAATTTACCTTCAACTAAAAGCAAATACACCACAAAGGATTTTGAGTATAGTGAAGGAAAGAAAAAGGTATAGAATGTCCCCAAAAATGGGCATGGGTAGTTGCAGGTGATAAGTAGGTTGAGGACCCAGCCTATTCCAACCTACACCAGGGACTCATGCTGATAGTTAGAGGGATGTATGTGCCCCTATTGGCCAGTGTGTGCCACCCATAAAGCCCAGTAGCCCTGGGTAAATAAGCTACTGTCCAGCCAGTGTCTAGTTGGCCAGCCTGGGTTACCTGGGATAGCTCTGTTGAGCAAAAGCTGGATGTAAAACCAATCAAACTGCCAAACATGAACTGAGAATTGCTACACTTAATGTAGGTTCACTGACAGGATGCAGCTTGGATGTGGATGACATGATGATATGGAGGAGGCTGGACATTCTACGTATCCAAGACAGAAGATGGAAGGGCAAGGCAGCAAAGACACTTGGCTTAGGATCCAGAGTCTACAACTTAGGAGGAGGAGGACAGGCTAGATATGGTGTGGGAATTTTCTAGTGAGAGACAGGCTACAGAAGGCAGTGAGGGATAGCATCAGAATTTGTGACAGACTTATGGCAATCAGACTCCAGTGTAATGATAGGGCAGTATTCATAATCTCAGCCTGTGCCCCACAGCAGGGTAGTGATAGTGAGGAAAATAGTACATTCAGACAGTAGTTGCAGGACTTATGAGATAAAGCAGGACAGCATGAACTAACTGGTGGTGATAATGGGTGACTTGAATGCACATATCGGAACAGACAGAACAGGATATGAGGACTGCCTGGGTCCACATGGGTGGAGCAAGGGGAACAAAGAAGGCGAGACCATTCTTGACTTCTGTCTGGCAAATAGCTTGATAGCAGTCAACACATGGTTCAGAAAGAGATAGTCACAAGATCACATACAAGAGTGGCCAACATGCAACTCAGGTAGACTTCCCCCTAGTATGGAAAGGACACTGGGGTACAATCAATGATTGCAAAGTCATCCCCATTGAAACAGTCAGCCCACAGCATAAACCAGTGGTTGCCAGAATCAACTGCAAGTAGTGGTCAGAGAGGGCTCTAAGGTCAACAGAGACCAGGCTGAAGACCTGGAAGTTGACTGGAGAGAAAGTACAAAAGTTCTAGGCATTGAGAGCTCTAGCACTCCAAAAAGAGGAGAAAATAGGTAGACTGGAAGAAGAATGGCAGCTCCTCAAAACAGCATGTGTGAGGACTACAGAACTGATATCTGGCCGAGACAGGTATAGAAATAAGGTACATAAGGAAAGCTGGTGGTCAAATGCAGAAGTCCAAGAAATCATCAAAAGAAAGGTGTGCAGGAAAAAGTGGAAGATAGAAAAGAACGACCAGACTAGGAAGGGTTAGCTAACAAAGAAGCTAAGAAAGGAGTTGCAATAGCAAAGAACAGGGCATTGGATGCACTCTACCAGATTTTGGAAAGTTACTCAGTAGGCAGCACAAAGAAACTATATCAGGTTGTGGCAAAGGCAGAAAGATAAAGAAGATAGTCAGACATCCTTCATAAAGGATGCCAGCAGCACCCTACTTACTAGTCCACTGCACATCAAAGGCAGATAGAAGAAGTATTGCCAGCATCTTCTGAATGAAGAAAAGCCCACAAAAGCTGTACTGCCCCAGAAACAGCCTACAATGAGAGGAGAAGAAGAGGAGCGCACCCTAGACGAAGTAGGAATAGCATTAAGGAAAATGAAGTCAGGGAAAGCAGCAGGACCAGATGACATCACAACAGATATGATAAAAGATGCTGGGTGAGTTAGGGGAGAAATGGCTCCTGAGGGTACTCATAGCAGTGTGGAGAGAAAAGCATATCACAGATGATTGGAGATTAAGCATACTGATGCCAGTGTACAAGAACAAATGGGACATGGGGGCGGAGCCTGAATGGCTAACTGAAAAGCAGCATTTTTTGGAGCTCCATAGATTAGTACTAAATTCAGGAAATTAAATTAACTATTACTAACAAAACTACTACAAATATTTAGTTAATAGTCTAAAGCAACTAAATACAAATTTTGGTGGATTTCTAAAAGAAATTTCCTGTCAAATTACTTAGAAGTCTATACACAGCATCTGAAGAGATGAGCAACCTAAAGAATTCTCATGCTGACTTGACACTAAAAAAGGAACTACAACTGGTGACTAACATAATTACAAGAATTATCAACAAAAATGGATGATTTTAAGATTAATCTACAGAACCTAGAAGAGAACTTACAGAAGCAAGCAGAAGTCTTCAAAGAAATACTTCAGCAACACCAGTCAAAGTTAACAAACATTGAAACTTCTTTGACTGACATTGATCAAAGGCTCAAAGAGGAGGAAACACAAACAGAGTTTATCTTGAAGCAAAATACTTGGTTATCTAACAAACTAGAAGATCTTGAAAATAGAAAGAGAAGGTCAAACATCAGGATTTTTGGTTTACCTGAGAAAACAGAATGAGGGGACACTATATCTTTCCTAAACTCTTGGATACCAGAGGTTCTTAATCTTAAAGAAGGTTTTTCCTTTGGAATAGAAAGGGCCCATCATGCTCTGGGAAATAGAACTTCAGCAACAACTTCATCAACATCCATCATACCACCAAGATCAATTACAGTAAAATTCTTATCTTTTATGGACAAAGAAGTGGTCTTAAAAACAGCTTGGAGGAAAAGTCCTATAAAATATAACCAGAACACAATAAGATTTGACAATGACTACTCCACTAAAGTGCTGGAACAGAGAAAAAAGGTATGGCCTCTAATAAAAACTCTAAAACAGAATAATATTAAAGCTCAAATAGCCTTTCCTGCAAAAATTAAAATAATGCACCTAAGTGAGATGAGAACCTTCAACACTCTGGAAAAGCCTTGCATTTCATTCAAAACAATAACATTATAACCATTTCTGAAGATATGGAATGGGCATCCCCATCACTGAAAAGAACCACTGACAAAAATGGCTGGACTGATTTAAAAAAAAAAGAAACAGAAAACTGAATCCAAAGTATCAACTTCTATGAAATCCCTCAAAGTGTCAACTGCAACCTAACTATTAAAAGCATCTAAATGGTCTCACTATGTATTAATACCTTTAATCTCATGCATTTATTCACAACATATACATATATATATATATATATATATAGATATATATATATATATATATATATATATATATATATATACACACACACACACACACAAGAAAAGGTAAGTTTCCTATAACTATTTATACATGTCTTATCATTCTATTAAGTTTCTCTTCTTCTCTTTGTTTTAATAAATAAATGTTAAAAATTTCTGCTACTTAATATAGCTATTTACTTAATCTGGCAATATCAAAGTTAAATTATTATGTTCTATAACTATGTTTTTCAGCCTACTAGTGTCATGTGTATTACTTAATTAATTAATTTTCCTTTATTAAAATGCTTATTATTTTCAGTCTGAGTCTCATACAGTAGCACTTATAGCCTTTTTAGACTATATTAATGAAATGTTCCTCGTAGCTACGAAATGTTCCCATTTTTAAATGGAGAAACGCTATTGAGATCTGTCAGTTAAAATTAAAGTAACAAGAAGGTATTTCCTCATTGCTGATGTGAATGAGGATGTTAAGAAGGAGACTCGTTTCGAGTTGCAGTTATTACATGCAGTAAATTGTCTATAATATAAATCTGGAGTTTACCTTGCTTATCATTTAGTAATGGTAGAGCAAATATATATATGCTTTATCTGACTGATGTGTGGTTGTCAGTCTAGGTGCGTATAAAACAGTTTTTTTTTTCTCTATTTTTGTTTTTACATTTTAAATATGCTACCTAAATTTCATTCCATGTTAAAATGTTAGATCGATTAGTAACTAACATACTGTGATCGGGAACAGTATAGAATTATTTGAATTAAGCGAAAATGAATGTCCTGCCTTTGGACGATGCATTAGAGAAATGTATGGAAGAGGTGATCTAACGAACTGCAAATACACACAGACTACACATTCATTTATATTCATTACAGTATTAAAACATCAACTTCCTTCCCTGGCATAAATGACAGTTATTGCATACCTATTTATTTTGACCTTTGTTATACTGCCCACAGCCTATTGCATACACTGCAGTCATTGATAATTAGCTGGGGTCTTCGCAATGGCCTTAAACAATGTGGATGCTTCTGGAGAGTATTGCCGTAATCATCGCTGTTGGTATTATGGTGAAAAACATTTTTTTTTGCTTCTTGCCTCAGATGCACTGACGAAGAAAGGTTGTACACCAGGGTTATGCCCTATTTGAAATCTTGTCCGGGCTGTCATTGTGTGCTTGCTGCAAGGACTGGGACTACTGTTGCAGCTAGAGGAAAAAATTGTTACTGAAAGTAGGGTTTGGGTTTCTTAGATGGCTGCATTACTGAAATAGTTGTTACTTGGAATGGCTTGGCGATTGTTCCTATTTCGGGAAGTTGGCTGACAGTGGAGTGATTTTCTGGGCAGGGTTTGTTGAAGTATCTGGCGATCTCTACTTGCCAGGGATAATTGATGGGATTTCTCTATGGAATAGAGGCCGGGAACTGTTGTAATTCTGGTGATGTACTGCTTTGCCTTCTGAATTGATAATGAATGGTGCGGTTTTTGTTGGTTGTAGTTGCAGATTATGTGGAACTGATGTACAGTTGTGTCGGGTCAGATTGGAGAAGCACTGTCGGTTGAGTTAATTGGTGTTGTTTGAGGTCAGATAGTATGCAGAGAGTGGGGTTAAAGGTGCAATGGACACAATGTGAGCTGACCCTAGTGTCTTTGGGTCAGGGGTGGTGTGTGCTCCTTGCGAGGGAGAGTGTCAGTGTTTTGAGCCGTTTTTTTTTTCTTTCTCTCTCTCTCTCTTCCGTTTTCACGGCAGTTGTTTGAACGGGAAATAAGTGCTCATGAAGTTTTATAAAAGTCTATTTAGACTGCAGTTTGCATGAGCTAGGGAAAAAGTTTTCTCCTCTCTTTACAATTGCAGAGTAGTTTAATGTTGTCATAACAACGAGTAGATAAGGTTTTGATTGGCTGTTGGTATACTCATACCCTACATAAGCACGTTCACAACACACTTTAGCAAACAAGCTAGATTTCCCTTATCTAGTTACACCCCGTACAAGAGAATATAAAATTAAATCTGATTGTTGTTTGAACCATATTTTAACAAAACCATTATTAAAGTAAACCAAGCAACTAAAATGATACAAGTACCTGATCAACACATTCATAGAAACTACTATGCTTTACACCACTTAGATAATTTAAACATATGCATTTTTTTACTGCCTTTCTAAAGCATTACTATAACTATTAGCTGAAATATATTAAGATTAAGCCTATATTCAGATTTAAGGTAATTATACAGTCTCTTTTAAATCTGATGAACAGTTCTTGAAAGCATATGTTTATGTATTATAAGATGTGACATTCTTTTTTAATTTATATTACTGCTTGCAAGCCTTGTGATTAAGGATTAAAGTGTCTGTGTGTTTAAATAAGTGAATTCATATCCAATATGGAAAGTTATGTTGATACAATGAGCTGAATAAGTTAATAATTAGTATAATTCAACTGCAATTGTTTTCTATGTTTAGATGGTAATGATATAGTAGTTAATTCATATTAAACAATGCCTTCTAAAACCAAATGTTTTTAAATCACGATAATAGCTGTTTATTAGACTTCTTCATTATTTACAGTATATATGGAGCTCAAATAAATGGGAAAAGGAAGTTAGAGTGATAGTTCACCAGATGTTTCAATCTGTTGGACTAGGAATGTATTTCATTCCATGGTGGGTAGGGATTAATGAGCTAACTACTTTAACTTTAGTATTTATTTTAGTTTTTAAATTGTTCATTATTTTTACCGAGCCTGACGTATACTTATTGAGTACCTTGGTGATAACATGCTTCACTGAGATAATTGATTATGTACTAATCAATAATACTTTATTTTTTAAGGAGGGGATGATTTCAGGTAAAGTCAATGACACCTTTAAATATTTCCTCAAAATAATTTGATATGGACCTTTCTATATTATCGTTAAACATTAATGGTCTAAATAAGACGTGTCCAACCTGCGGCCCGCGGGCTGCATGTGGCCCTCAGAGCTCTTCCATGCGGCCCTCAACCTCTAACTGCAACATCGATGTACGCAGGCCCCAAAACACTTTTTTTTGTTTTGTGTTTTTCACTCCCGTGACATGTAACGCTAATGTCGCTGTGCGCATGCACCAAAGCACCCTTCTAGTTTTGTTTTTGAGCCAAAAAAGGGTCAGTGTGTTTACTCCATTATTTTGTGCCAAACAATCAGTGTGTGTGTGTGTGTGTGTGTGTGTGTGTGTGTGTGTGTTCTCACTGAAGAGGGACTCATGTATGGATTTGCCGCTGTTGCCTTTGAAAGGGACAGCAATTACCTATGTTAATAGGTAAGTACGGAGTGAGTGAGTGCATGCATGAAAGCAGAATTGTGTGCGTGAAAGTAGAAGAGTGTGTGTGTATGTGTGTATATGTATGCATGACAGGGAGAGACGCATGCACAAAGAGGCTAACAATGATCAGTCTACCTACTGAACACAAACACGTTAGCTCACAAATATGTCATACATTAAGAGTATACTTTCATTAAATTGCGGCTTTCCTGACAGGAAGAGTGTTGTATTGAACATGAACTCATACCTCTTAACTGTATGGATTTTCAAAGAATGTCTGGATTTTTGCCTCATCTTCCAATTTGTGTCTTTTGCTTAGGAAATAAAAGTAGTCATCCAAGGTAATGCAGTTCCAGGGAGTAAGAATGAGACAGCAGCCTAGGGTTAATGGGTCAGTAGTGGACTGACTATGTGGGACTGTAGCATATAAAGTTGTATTGTTTTTTCAAACAAACAAAAAAGCCCCTAGTACTGTTTTTTTATTGGTGGGTTCTAAGCAGTGGTAGATTAGACAACAGTAAGCATAGCTTTGGCGGATCATCAATACTGACAAATCAAGTGGGCACAATGTCATTTTTTAAATGTTGGGGATTTTAGTGTGTATGTGTGTGCTTACGTGTTGGGAGTGCTGCAACTGTAGATGATTATTAAAGACAGAGACTTACGGACTGTGGAGAATATGTTTCTTTGTTTCAAAACCTAATACTTGGGTACGCATGCCAGAAGTAGATTTTTTAAGACATAGCTTCTTGCCATTTACAGTGGATGGATATTTAAATTTAATGGACAATGTATTAGCATGGGCCTGTGGGGTTCTGAAGGATGCCAAGTCTACCACTGCCAATGTCTTGTAAAGTGACCTGGAAATGGATATTGGGATGTTACTGAAAAATATAGTAAGTGGGCTTAGAAATATAGTTTAATTAAACAAAGTGTACTTTCAATTTACAGGCCATAATTTAATTTATTTCCGGTAGTCCAGATACTGGTAGATTGTATACCATTAGACTTAATTAGGGAGAGCTGTCATTCTGGGGAAACAAGCAGCCCTAGTTTCAGCAAAAGCTCTGTGGTTGCTTGCAGGTAGGAAGTTGCAGGATGTTGATGCAATGTGTTTTATTTATTACTTTTAATGCATTTGTCATTTCAAAGCATGGTTTTCTTTGATGCAAAAGAAGGCAGGACTGAATGAGCCATATAATGTATAACTGACAGTAATGGGATAGAAAGATTATAAGTGATGTATAATGTTTGCAGCTACAGTTGTTTCAATGGTGTCTGTGATGCATAACTATTTTTGGGCCTGTGTCCCACTTTTATTTTTCGCTTTGTCCAGATTTCTTGCTCTAAGTTTGAGAGGTATGGTTCCATACTAAATCAGAAGTTGTATTTACCTTGGAGGACTTTTCAGCATAATTATGAAAAACAGAGCCTTTTTAATATCTCTGCTTACTTCCAATATAAACTGCCATGTAACCTTGCAAATAACCTTCTTATTAAGCTACTTTACTTCTTTTGGAATTGACAGGTATGATTCATCTGTTCGGACACAAGTATAGAGTGCTAATGTGACTTTGATTTCTTGCAGCAGTCTGTGGTTTACATAATCATAATAACTTTTCTGTGTTTCTGGGTGTGTAATCAATTTAACAGTTTTAAAGATGTTTTCCAAAAATAAATAAATATATAATAAATAAATAATCCTCTCTACACTTTGAGCTATTGACAAAGTCTGGGAATTTGTTTTTTTTCAAAAGCGAACGTCAGCATTACAGCTCAGTAAACTGTCAGTCTGTGAGTAACTTCTGCACAAATTAAAATGTCTGAATGTCAAATGGCTTTAGATTGGAGGGAAGTTTATTTTTATTTATTTTATTTTACATTTGTTTACTGGGAAAGTCCGACTGGACACAGGTCCATTTTCAGCAGAGGCCCAGGGAGAAAAGCTCCAAAAATAACACAAAACAATATAATACAATACATAGAGAGAGAGCAAATTATGGATGTAGTACTCATACAATATGGCAGGGATTACATCTCGTAACAGTGAGAATCATTGAGGTACAGAATACATTTTTATTACAGTTATGATTACAGCAAGGCAAATATCAATGAGAAAAGTTTTTAGGAGAAAGCTGTTTGTACATAGCTGAAGCTCTGAAACAATCTTTTGGTATGGATTAACCTGGGGATTGACACAAATTATATGTTTACACCAGTATGTAGCATTATAGTTTATGGTTTTCTTATTGATTTACTTTTTGCCGAGCAGTTGTTTGTTGATTTATTGATGGTCCTTTTGGTGGTGGGAAATTGCATGGATGAATCCAACTCTATTATGATTTTTCTTTTTCAGATATTTTGACTTCCAGACAATTTCATTCAGTGAGTGGGTGTCATGTGATTACTGAGGTTGCCTATTTTACAAGTAGGGGCTTTGTGTGTGTGTGTGTGTGTGTGTGTGTGTGTGTGTGTGTGTGTGTGTGTGTGTGTGTGTGTGTGTGTAAAAGAGAGAGAGATTTAATATGTATACTGAATATAATTTTGCAAATGGAATTCTTAGTTAAACATGCCCCTCTTCTTGGACAACTAGACTTGAGTAACCAATATTAGATCTTAGCCATCCAGCTGGGAAAGGTTAGTATGTGGATTTTCCATCTGGTTTGATGAAGGCTATGCTACTTACCCAAGGACTACATTTCTGGCTATCCATCCAGCCATCGTGTTGCTGAACTACATTGTTTGATAATGAGAGGAGCTTTTTACAGAAGTTGAAGGTTTTTGTGTCAAGAACTTGTCCATAAAAAGTGGCTTGTTTATGTTGCAGTGAAGGCTGTGGTCTTTGTAGTGAGCGTTTTAAGTATAACCAGTATTTCTGAGGTAGAGGAAATCTCTTAAGGCAGGATCTTTCTTAGCCTGGAAAGCAAGCCAATGATGGACTTTTTAGGGGCCAGTGAAAGACAGAGGAAAGCAAGAAGCTTTTAAGTCTGTTTGGATAACTAAGTGAACTTAGTCCTTTGACCTTTTTTGTCAGAAATGGTTGTAGTCTTTCTTTAGGCAGGGTGTTTTGCTGAGGCACATGCCAAAAGAGGCATTGCACTCAATAATGGCTGTTGTAAAGGAAGAATACAAGGATGTTATGACCTCCTTGTCCCTGGATGACATATACTTACTAATGAAGTTGGCCATGTAAAAAGCTTTCCTTACAACGGAGACAATGTGATGGTCAAAAGTCAGGTTTCTATCAACCTGGGTGCCCAAGTACCATATGACTTATTGTGTGCTTACAACATTGTTATTAATGTGATAATTTGTGGGGACATCACTCTCCTCAAAGGGGATGATGATGCATTTTTTTGGCATTTAGCTTGAGGCCATATTTCTGGCACCAGTTATTTGTTTGGGTGAGACCCTCTTGTAGCTTATTCAGAATTGTTTTATTAAGTCAGTAATGTGAATTCTTTACTTTATTGCAAATTTGTTGGGTTATTTTTGTGGATTATAGTATTGTAGGACTGCTGATGTTGACATTTTACGTAGTTGGACTGCTGGAATGGTTTTTACAGTGAGAAATGCTAGTGCTGTAGTGAATATCTGTTTATTTGTAAGGAAAAAAAAATATATATATATATATATATTAACTAAGATGTTAGAGTCAACTGTTAGATTAGAGAATTAGAATTAGAATGAGAATTAGAATTTTAAGGCAAATATTAGGCATTTATTACATTTATTCATTGTTCAAATGCACCTACAGTACAGCCAGGAGGTCGACTGTGGTCTTCCGGAGCAACAAAAGAGTTAACTATATGATATATTTTATATGCGGCCCCAAGACCATTTCTGTTCACTCAATGTGGCCCCAGCAAGCCAAAAGATTGGACACCCCTGGTCTAAATAGTCCAAATAAAATATCTAACTTACTAAGATATCTAAACTTAAATAGAGCACAAATATTTTTTTACAGGAAACACATTTCAAGAGCAATGATAATTTCACATGGAACCCAAGTGAGTTCAAGACCTTAGCATGTTCCAATTTTAAAACAAAGAAGAGGGGGGGTACTAATTCTATGGAGAAACAATTTATTAAATCCTGAAATAATACATAAATATATAGACAATGAGGGCCTTATAGCTATAGTCATTCTGAAGTTTAGTAACAGGTTGTGGACCCTAGTAAACCTATATTGGTTTCCGTGTATTGGAATGGGGACAGTCAAAATGCATTTAGATCAAATTACAAGCATATTTAAAGGTAATTTAATAATAGGGGGGACTTTAACTGTATTACAGATATGTCTGAAACTACTAATAAAAAATCTCCACGTCTAACAGCTACTGCAGAATTACTAAAAAAATGGACCGAATCCTTAAAATTAAAAGATACCTTTAATTTTATAGATAGTAATTCCTTGGTATTCTCCCATCAAGATTATAGATATGGTACCCAAACCAGAATTGATAAGATATATATTTCCCAGTATCTTCAAACAAAAAATACTTCCTTTACAATAATTCCTTGCCCCCTCTCAGATCATAATTCTCTAGTTCTAAAAGTGCAAATAAATTTCATATCACTTGCTTTTCTTACTAGAATTCCTTCATATATTACAAAAATTAAAGAATTTAAGCAATGGTTAGTGAATGAACTCAATTTCTTTGTAGATGTAAACTACAACTCGGAAGCGAATATAGTAATGGTATGGGATTCATTAAAAGCTTACATCTACGGAAAAACAATTGCTTGGTATAAAAATAAAATCAAGGAATGGGAATCAGAACTTCAAGAACTACAAAGGAAGCTCACATTATTTAAATCTAAAAAATCTCCTAATTTATTAGAGAATAAGAAGACAATAGAAGACTTAAATAAAAGATATATTGAAATCTTAAATCACAAAACTAATTTAGCCATGGAGAGGTTAAAAATAAATTCTTATGTCACCTCTCCAAAACACTTATATAACTTATCTGTTAAAGTTAAAATGCAGTCTAAATCTAATATTACTGTTAATATACTACATGAAGAAAAAGGTAAGAAAGTTTCGGAAATAGGAGATATTCTAGATGCTTTCAAGTGTCATTTCAAAAATCATTTTAAAAATAACAATGATTTGCCAGAACATCCCCTTTCAGAAAATGTGTTTTCAAATATTAAACCAATCCCTGAAAGTTTACAAAATGAATTACAAAAATCCATTATGAGCAAAGAAGTCATAGATACAATCAAAGAAAGTAAAACTAGTAAATCTCCCGGAATGGATGGCTTAATCACAGAAATTTACAAACTTTTCCCCAAAAATATAACCTCATTACTACATAAAACATTTATTGATATTCAAACTCATGCATTAATTCCACCTTCATGGAGATACTCCTTAATCATACTCATTTTAAAAGAAAACAAGGATGATAGTCAATGCAGCTCATATAGGCCAATTTCATTATTAAATAATGATTATAAAATATTTATGCCTATATTGCTTAAAAAAATTTAAAAAAATCATATGAATGAAATTATCAACTATGACCAAACTGGGTTTATTCAAAATAGACATCCACATGATAACATTAAAAGAATATTGACATTAATTGATTTAAACAAAGAAAATATAGAAACCTTAATAACTGGACTAGATATTGAGAAAGCTTTAGATTCCTTGAACTGGGATTATTTAATTAAAATCTTAGAAGCTTATAAATTTCCCATCTCCTTCATTACATTTATTAAAAAGGTTTATAAAAACAATTTAACCTATGTTAAATTAGGACCCTTTACCTCAGAAGCTTTACAAGTTACGAGAGGTACTAAACAAGGATGCCCTATGTCACCCATGTTATTTGCATTAGCTATAGAACTATTGGCAATATTAATACGAAACAATCCAAAGATAAAATGAATATATTTGGTCAATATAACTCCAAGATCATGCTCTTTGCTGACAACATACTTCTTACACTATTGAATTCAAAAGAAACATTAGTTCATAGGTTCATAGGTTCATACTAGGCTATCTGCCCTAGGGCATTTATAAACCTAGCCAGAGTGTGTTTGGCTTTCGCCACCCATTTTAAATTAATTTTGCTATGCCTTTTTTTGAGGTTAGTATACTGTGCCTCTGTCTAACAGTGACACAGAAGTGATAGCCGGGATAAACCTACGATCTCCCATCCACTCATCAAGATTCCTCTTGAAGAGAGTCAATGTGGGAATCTGCCTAACCTGGACTGGGATTTTATTCCAGAGTGAAGGGAGCCACTGGGTTATGAATCTGTCCCTCCAGCATGTCCAATTTATTTCAGTGCTGAGGTTCAAGTCTCTCGAGCGCGTAGCTCGATGGGATTTGGATTTTCTGAGGTGCAGCATGTCCATTAATTCTGGGCTGGACATGGCTTTATACGTCAGGCACAGATCGCCTCTGAGCAGGCGGTATGCCACTGAGTAGAGCTGGAGTTTCTTTAACCGGGCAGCATATGGCATCTGTTTGAGCCCTTTGATCCTCTAGGTGAGGTACTTTTGGGGTCTTTCCAGTTGCTGCAGGTGTCTGGTAAGGTACATCCCAAAAGGGGCATTGTACTCAATTATGGGCCTGATGAGGGATGAGTAAAGAGGTACGATGACCTCCCCTGATCTAGATGTGAATCCCTTCATGATTAGGTAGGCTATATAAAATGTTTTTCTAACCACTTTGGCCACGTGGTTGTCAAATGAGAGATTGCTATCAACTTGGGTCCCCAGGTCCCTAATGACTTCTTCTGTACTTAATGGATTACCACCTATGTGGTAATTTGTGGGCACTTTGTTTTTGCCAAAGGGGATGACTATACACTTTTGGCGTTTAGCTTGAGGCCATGGCTCTGGCACCAGTTGTCTGTTTCTATGAGGCCCTTTTGGAGGATGCTTGTGTCGGCTGGAGAGTTGATTATGGCGCCCAGTTTGCAGTCATCTGCGAACTTGGTCAGCCACAGTCCTTCCGTGTTGGCCTGTACCGCCGAGAAATATATACCGAACAAGAGAGGTCCCAGGACTGAGCCTTGTGGGACGCCACTTGTAACTGGTTTGGAGTCTGACATGGCTCCAGCAATTCTAACCATGTGGGTTCTGTCCTTGAGCCAGTTTACAACCCATCTAGTGACATAGGGTTTATATTTAAGCTGGTGAGCTTATCTATAATGCCCGAGTGGGGTATTGTATTGAAGGCTTTTGCGAGGTCCAGGTAGGCTGTGTGGACCACCTTCCCCTCGTCAATGGCCTTGGTGACTGTTTCAAAGAAATCAACCAGGTTTAAGAGGCAGGATCTGCCCTTAACAAAGCCAAACTGGGTAGGATCCAGTGTCTGTAGGTCCCCAATATCTTTATTTATGGGGTCCATGATGATCCTTTCCATAGCTTTGCAGACCAAGCTAGTCAGGCTTATGGGGTGATAGTTTCCAGGATCCGTTGAGGCACCACCTTTGTGGAGAGGGACCACTGTTGCTGTACGCCACTCTTTGGGTACATATCCTGTAGTAAGGCTAAGATTGAACAGTAGTTTTATGTTTGGGTTTAGCTCTTCTTGGAGTTCATGTAGGACGCAGCCCGGGACACCATCTGGTCCCATTGATGCTGTGTTTTTTGCTTTGGAGAGGGCGGCTCTTACCTGAGCATCTGAGATGTCAAGGGGGCAGCACTCTGTTGGGATAGATATTTGCCCTTTGGTGGGGAGAGGGGAGAAGTTTGCACTGAACCTGTCAGCTAGGATGTTGGCAATGTCTGTGGGCTCGGTGTATTTTTGTCATTTTGGACTAATTCTGAGCATATCTGGGAATTCCCACCAAGGTTCCTAACATAACTAAAGAAAGCCTTGTGATTATCCTTAGTGTCCTGTGCAATTTTTCTCTCGAAGCTGGCCTTAGACGATTTTATGAGTGCCCATAGTTTTTGCTAATACTGATCAGAGATGCCTTCCTTTTGGGATTTTGCTCTATCATGTAGTAGCTTCCTCCTTCTATTGTATAGTTTGTTTATGGCTGGGGTCCACCAGACAGGACGCCTGCCTTTGGAGGATTGGGTCTTGGTTTTATTTGGGATTGTGATGATCCATGCATTCCTGAAGGTGTTCATAGAATGCGTTTATAAAGGATTCGGTCTGGGCGTATTTTCCACAGGCCCGGGGCTTTGAAGGATTTCGCCGGTTTTGAGGCGTGAAATTTGCTTTAGAGAAGTTTTTCACTGTGGTTTTCTGGGCAGGGGTGGGGTCGGGATGTGAATATCCAGTGAGATTAGTTTATGGTCTGATCTTACCAGTGAGGGATACACTTCTGGTCTGGAGCATAGTGTCCCCATGTTGGTGATGATCAGATCCAGTATGTTTTCCCTCTTGTGGGAGTGGTAACAAGTTGTTCCATAGCATTTGAGTTTATAAATTCTAGGAACCTTTGGGCTAGGGTGTTGGAGCTAGAGTAATGCTCCCAGTCTATGTTTGGGTAGTTGAAGTCGCCCAATATAATGGTGTTTGGAGAGACCTTCATATTTTCCAGTATTCTCAGGAAGGCCAAGTGGGGTTCCTGTGTTTGGGAGGGTGGTCTGTAGCAGGCTATAAACTGGAAGGCAGTTTTACCCACAGTTAGTTGCACATGGATAGTCTCTGATGCTTCGTGCTGTGCCACCAACCTGGAGGTGTGGGTATCTTTGACGAATATTGATACTCCCCCTCCTTTTGTGGTTCGGTCCAAGTTTTGGGACCGAAAAGCATGGTATGAGGTATAACCTGGTAGTGCTGGGGTGCTCTCGGGAGCCTTGAACCAGGTTTCTGTTACTGCACAGATATCGATGTTCTCCATGCTATTAGATAATCTGATAAAGAAATTTCATAAGATCTCAGTACTCCGATTTAATAAACAAAAGTCTAAATACTTATTATTAAATAAAAAAAAGGATTTTCAAATAGATAAGTATCATATTATAGGAGAACATGTCTCAACAATAAAATATTTAGGGATAGACTTGTGTGAAAATATTCAAGATATATTGAATATTAATTATAGAAGGAGCATAGCTACAATAGACTGTCTAGTGGGTAAATATAATGTTATTTATAGCTTTTGAAGATAGATTACAGTTAATTGAAATGATTCTTCTCCCTAAAATGTTGTATGTTGTACAAGCCACTTTATTAATTCCTGAGAAAGCTCACCTTAAGAAAATAACATCAATATTGCTAAGATTTCTGTGGTTTCCTAAAAGAAACAAAATCTCATATACCCATCATATCAGACAATGGGGCCAGGGAGGAATACATTTCCCAGATATTGAATCTTATATAAGAGCAACTTTACTTAAAACTGTGGTTGAATGGATCAATCCAAATTATATGTCTGATTGGAAATTGTTACATACAACTATAATAATAAATGAAAATAATTTACTTAAAAATTCTACTTTTCTAGACAAGGACAATATATTATGGTACTCACTGGCCTTAAATTATCAATACAATATAACTAGACTAACTAGGACAAATGTAATAAATCATTTGACTATTTTAGGAAATTTATAAACATGAAAATGGATTTAAAGCTTTGGTTTGCGACATTAATTCCCTTCAGCATTACTAAAAACTTTCCAAATCGAATTCATAGAGATATATTCCTCTCTTGGGAACAGAAAAATCTAATCTGTTGGTTACACTGTCTAAAAAATCAGCAAGTATGGGATTTACAATATATGATGTCAACTTACAAAGTGAATTCTCATGAATGGTTAATGCTTCAGAATATAATGATGTACTCCAAGGATCTATGTAGGATAATAAATAATTCTTCTTTTTCAAATACACCAAATTTTATATCCAGCCTGTTTGAAATTTTATATAAGAAGAAATTGGAAAATGGTACTTCATATTTATATAATCTAATAAAAAAATACAAAACACAACCTAAACCAGCATATTGGCAATATATTATTAAAGGATATATGATTCAGTTAACCTTAGAAAATAAATCTAATTTACTTCTCTCAGTAAAATTAACTTCTTGTTCTCATTATTGGAGAATATTTACCTGGAAATTCCTTCATAGATCCTTTTTAACCCCTGATAAAGTTTCAAAAATCAATCCTTCTAATGATGGGTTATGCTGGTGATGTCAACAGTATAATAAAGCTGATTGGTCTCGCATTTTCTACGATTGTATAAAAATTAAACCCTTTTGGGAAAGTATTAATTTCTTGCAGGCGATTTATACAGATAATTTTGCCATGACCAAGGCTTTGTTATTACTGAATATAACTGATAATGCTTATTCTTCAAATAAGACTGACCTTCATTTACTTTGGACTATACTAGCTATAGCTAGGAAATGCATAACAAAGAGATGGAATTCTACCACGGCTCCTAGCAAAGAAGATTTCATATGTCTATTGAAGAGGACAGCCTTAATGGAAATAAAAAACAAAGAATTAAGACTGTTTCCTAGACCATTAAGTAAAAACCCTTGGAAAAAAGTTCTAAGTTTGATTGATACTTTGCAAATGGATTTAACCTCCTCATGAAGCAAGTACTATTTAACTTTAATTAAACTATATCTGTGTAATTTATCACGCAAGTTTTAAAATGTCAGGCTAAATGTAAATTTGTATATAGTTAATAATTATCTAACTTGATTGTAAACTGTGATAAGTTTTCATTTATTGTTTATGACAAATTTAAAATAAAAATCATCCGAGTAAAAAAAAAAAAAAAAAAAAAAAAAGAACAAAGGGGACATCCACAACTGTGGGGAGTATTGAGGCATCAAACTCCTATCACACTGCATTAAATTTATGGAGAGAGTAATGTATAAACGGATATGTAGAGTACTAGAATGTAAGACGGGAGATGAGCAGTTTGGATTCAGATCAGGATGCAGCACAACTGACACAATGTTTGCAGTGATACAGATAGTGGAAAGAAGCTAGAGATGAGGAAAGAGTCCAACAGGGCATTCCTAGACTTGGGGAAAACATATGACAAGATTCAAAGAAAGCTGACTTGGGCAGTCCTGCAGTGTTCAAAGTCCCAGAAACATTGGTAGAATTAGTGCAGGCTATGTACAAGGACCCAATGACTCAAGTGTGAACAGTGTTCTGTCTCACAGAGGGGTTCCCAGTGGGACTGAGTGTGCACCAGGGTTCAGCTCTGAGCCCACTGCTGTATATACTGGTAATAGACAGGCCTGAGGGGACAGATTAGCAAAGTTGTTGTACGCAGACCATGTGGCATTACAGACAGACTGAGCAAGAACTTCAGGAAAGGATAGGGCAATGGAATGCAAAACTTACGGCATATGGGATGAAACTAAGCACAGATAAGACAGTGATAATGACATCAAATTATGGAAATCAGAAGAAGCTGAGAATTAAGATAGAAGGAAAGATAGTGAAACAGATAAATAGTTTCAAGTATCTATAAGGGGTGGTTCAGGAGAATGGAAGCCTGAATGAAGAGGTCAAAGCTAGAATCAGAGGGGCTGAAGCCAACTGGCGTAGAGTCTCAGATGTAGTCTATGACAGAAGAATGTCAAAGAAGCTGAAAAGTAAGGTGCACAAGTTAGTGGTGTGACCAGCACTACTGTATGGTACAGAAACCTGGGCAGTGAAGGCAGAGCAGATGAGGATGCTAGAGGTGATGAAAATAAAGTGCTTGAGAAGGGTGGTAGGATGCACACTGTAGGACAGACACAGAAATGAGGGCATAAGAGCAGAAGCCAAAGAAGCTCCAACTGCAGAAAAGATCAAAGAGAATGGATTATGGTAGTTCAGACACATGTACAGAAAAGCAGAAGACAATCTGGTGAACAAGATTTGGGACACACAGGAAGGAGGTAAGAGAAGTGGGTGGACAGACTGTATGAAAGAAGATCTGCAACAGACTGCCATAAGTGTCAAAGAAGGCAGGAGTGTGGTAATAAATTGAGAGAGATGGCGACAGTTAACATGATACACTGACCCCATGTAGAACATGGGGAAAAAAGGGGCTGATGACGATGAGTTGTTTCTCATGGACACACTGTCTTTATGAAATATAAGATATGGAGGCTCAGAGTGTAATGACTGAAGTTCAGAAATCCTTCACAATGAAGTAATGGTGATTAGTAATTAAGTTTTTCAAGTCCACTAAAGTAGTTGGTTTGAATAACAGAACAGTAAGTATCTAAGCTTAAATAAAGATCCCATGAAGAAAGGAGAAATTGTAGATTTGATTGGAGGACATAAAAGGGTGGCATCAATAAAGGAAGACTTTGCAGACCTCAAGGGATGTTAAGGAAGCAGAACTCTTGCCTTGATGAAAGTTCATAATAGCAGCTAACTGAGGCCTCATGGAAGTACAACTGAGATCAAAATCAAAATGATGATAAAGGTGTTTTAATATTCTGGGTATAGGTGATACAAATTATCCCAGGCCTTTGGCAATGGTCCAGACTTCAAAAGAAATCCACCTACTTCAGTTAAGTCTTTCTACTGCTTGGTCTCTAGAGAGAAGATAGAATCTAGACCAACATCTCAGCATTTAGTACGAGTCCCTGGCCATAAATAGAACTGGACAAACCATGCAGTTAGCCTGAGGGAGTGAGGGTCAAAGTGAATCCTGCTGGTTGATTGAGATAGCAGATTCTTGGATGGCTTCAGGGTGAGAGACCTGTGCAAGAGGTATCAGGAAGCCATACTTGCCTGGGACAAACCTGGACTATAGGAATTAATTTGGTTTAGCAAACATTTGCCTTCTCCATTAATGTGGAAATAAGGGGAAATTGGGGAAGGTGTACAGGAGTCGTGGAGGCCATTCCGGATGAAAACATCCATGGGATGGTCTCCCAAGGGATGCATAAGGGTAAATACATTACTGCATTAGTGATGAGATGGGGGACAAAAATAGGTCACAGGGAGGCTTTTTCCCAGCAAAGACAATGCCTACACTACAAACCAAAAGAGGGACTGCTGACAAGAGATCATAAGGTAATAACTGTCCACAACAGAACTCATCTGATACAGAATGTAGGATGTTGCTAGAAGGCTGCTGGAAGCAAATGCCCATTCCCAAACTCTTATGACCTCCTAGCACTAGGGTTAAGAATGAGTTCTTCCTTGTTTGTTGATATAACATACTGCAGCCATGTTATCAGAGTAAATAGCAACAGCACCAGAAGGAAGAAAGGAAAAAAAACTGCATGCCTGAAAGATCAGAAGGATATCCTTCATTTCCTGAAGGCTGATGAGCAGGTTGGCCTCCTGATATTACTATGTGTCTTGAAAGGCCTACCCCAAATAACTTCCCTTCACCCAAGAGCAGAAGTATCCATTGTCATATCTGGGTAAGGAATGAAGATTTTAAAGGGTCTGCCTACATAAAGACTGGTTTGCTGATTCCACAGCAAGAGATGTTCCTTGTACTTCCTGGATATTTCCACCAGAATACCCACTGGATTTATCAGCTGATTCTACTGCATTCTGACGGCCCACTGAAAAACCTTTGTGTGATACCTTGCATGCGTCACCATGACAACAGATAATACCATTAGTCCCAGAGCTTAATGGCAGACGCACACTGAAATGGAGTTACTCTATGCTATGTTCAGGCTATCATTTCACATAAGAATATTTTTTCTGAGGGAGGAAAGGCTCTGCAAGCCAGAGTGTCTATAGACTGCAACATGCAGACATGATAAACTGCATGAACATCAACTGTAAAAATTTGACTGTGACGCTCCATGACTGAAACGTGCAGCAGTGAATCCCTTGAAGCAATGAAGTTTTCCTTTGCCATGGCTGCCAAGGGCCACTCATCCAGGTAAATAAATACCCTGGAGCACAGTAGCCTTAGAGCTACTGCTGCTGCTACAACTGACATATATTTGGTTAACACTCTGGGAGCTATTTTCAGCCTGAATGGAAATATGCAAAACTGGTAGTGACCAACTCCTAGGTGGATATGAAGGAATCTCATGGACTGCATGGACAATCTGATGTACAGGTATGCATCCTGTAGGTACAAATAATCCATCCAGTCTCCTGATAAGCAGAGGATAGACTGCACAGTGACCATCCAAAAAGGGCTCTTTCTTGGTATATAATACATTTTTAGATCTAAAATGGGGCCAGGGTCCTGTGCCTTTCTGGAAACTAAAATTAACTTGACTAAAATACCTACCTTCCCTGGTTTAGAGGGACCTGCTGGGTGGATCTTTTGATAAGTAGGCTGATGGTCTCCAATTTTACCACAGATCTTTGACAGGTTGAAACATCTGGAAATAATATGGCTTAGACTAGGACAGAATTATGTCCCTTACCCACTAGACCATGTGTCCTGACTATCCAAAAAGGAAGTATGACCCCTGACCGCCTTCTGAGGAAAACAGTCAGGAAAGCCATCAAAGAGAAGATTACTGTAATATAGTTTTCACGGGCTGCTTTGGTTCCCAAAAAAAGTCACCAAAGAGACTCAGACTTGACCATAACCTCTGAATGTATGCTGATCTCACTCCTGTATCTCTAGTTCAGCTTTTACTTTTAGCCCAAACAGCAGGGTTTCTTCAAAAGGGGAATTCATGAATTTAGCCTTGGCAAAACTATTCAAGTTGCAACCAGGTATAGTGGCAAACTGTAAGCTTGCCACATAGTCTTTTTGGCTACAGAATATGGGGTAGATAACTGATACAGCAAGTTTGATTCTGCTACCTCTTCCAGAGAGTGAGCTGTCTCATCTGTGAGCTGCTCCTAGAATCTTAGTATATGAACCATATAGTTTAATGCCATCACAGAAAAGGCAGTGAATGAAAAATTCCCTTCCCTAATCTGTGATTTTGAATCTGGAAGATGAACAGCCTTAGCCCATTTCAGAAGCTTTGCTGAGAGCAGACAAAACTACTATACAGACCACTAAGGGATTCTGAGACCAGCTACGGCAGTCCTCAGGTGGCTGGAGGATGCTATCAGTTCTTTTCAGTAAAGATGCCACAATGTGTCACCAACCACCTGAACCACTTCATTGGCCAGTGGAACCAGCAAAGAGGAAGACATGGGAGACCAAAATGCTCATGACAGGATCTATTCTGTCTTAACAAAGGTTTCTTCAAGCCATCTGCCTTAACCCATGTGAGCTCCAGGATCTCCCTGATTCTGTAATCAATGGACAAAGAATGAGGAAGTCTGACTAATGGTCTTCAATGAGATTCAGGGCGCTTCTACTTGCAGTAAGCCATGTGTCCTATCCTCAAAGGAAGGAGCCCAAATACAGAGAGATCTGATTATCAGATACTATGCTAACAGTCAAATGAGGTGGCCCAATAACTCTGTGCCTGGATAAACCTGGGTAGATGGCCATGAC
The DNA here is from genome assembly GCF_019279795.1 of Protopterus annectens. Taxonomy (NCBI): domain Eukaryota; kingdom Metazoa; phylum Chordata; order Ceratodontiformes; family Protopteridae; genus Protopterus; species Protopterus annectens. The sequence continues at coordinate 1,139,556,471 of NC_056744.1, forward strand.
AGTAGAAGGTGAGAATCCTCCAGCCACTGCCTGAATCTTCAATAGTGAAGCCCATTCAAAGAAGTCCACACCATCAGGGTCAGCAACAGTTCAAGTTCCAGTACTGGGACTATAAACCCTGAAGAATTACTGTCAAACACAACTAAATCAGATACTGATGGTAAGACGCCATGCCTGAGGCCAAAGGGCTGACAGCAAAGCCCAGAATGGACAGCAACACCAACATCCCAGTCACCAATGGTGGCCTTGAGGTTGGCAGCTGGAAGGCTAATAGCAGGGACAAAATAACTCAGTGCCAAAGAAATAGCAATCAAGGTTGGGTCAAAGATGAACTTCCTTCATCAAATAAGACCAGCAAGGTTGACCAAAACATCTATGGCAACACTGAGGCACAGAGAGTCAAAGAGTTTGTGCCTAAAGTACCCATCCATGTTGCCACCAATGATGAGAGATGAAGTGGGTGGTTTCACAGGATCTAGGACCGAAGGTGAGGAAAAAACAGATACTTAGGTCCAAAAAATTAACAATAAATGTATTTTGGAGTCCCCAAAGTTAGTGGTAGAACAAATACGTGACCACAACTGCTGCATAGTGAAAAAGGAATTCATATCTTTCTGTAGTCCAGCCGGGCTAAAACTGACCCCCTGTATACAATGTGTGCAATACAAGGGGGAAAGGGGACACAGAGCTCATGTTCAAAAATAAAGGACTGCACACTATCTGAGCAGGAAGGGGTCTTTTTAAAGGAGTTTTCCCATCCACAGGCCTACCTTAAGTGCAAGAACTTCTATAAAATTAGTGTCACTTGCAGACTTAACAATTTTAGGTTTATATTTCTTATGAGAGTGTCTTTTTCTTGAGTTTTGCCTTTCTCTGTCTGACACGGAAGGGTTTTGGAAGTAGAGAGAAATTACTTCTGGTCAAAAGCAGGAGTAGCACTTAATTTCTCCTAACTCTAACCTTCCTGGGTAGGTGGTTTGAAAAAAAAAGTGCTTCCTAGACAGACTTTACTTGTACTGTAGCAGAATTCTTGCCCCATACCTACACTTACAAAAAACACAGTCCTACTTCATATCCATTCTCATTACAGCAGTCCAACAGTTCCAATAAAGCAACTGTGAATTCTTAACAATACAGAAATTATAACTAACATCCTAAATGGTGCACAACAGTGACAAAGTGAAAAGAAGAAGAGAAGGCAATCTAAGTTCAAATAAACTAAACCGTAGGGGAAAAAAGGGCATAGAAGGAATGCACACTGCTTAGGGTATGATCTCACACTTGGGAGACTGCAAAAAATACACATAAAGCTCATCTGAAACACCAAAGAATAGCAAACAAAAGCTAGTAGAGCCTTAGATGTGATAGACATTAATCACTGTCTGAGACATTGGAAGAATGGTTCTCAGAAGGCAGGAAATAAGGGGTAAAGCAGAGGGGCTGAAAAAGACTACGAAATTAAGGTACCCAGCTAACTGAATATTGCTGATTTTAATCCTCATGATAGCAGCAATGAAACACCCAATGTCAGATCAAAAGGATTTTGCTTTTTAGCTAAGCTTTCTTCTTACTATAATGCGAGTTCAATTCCCAGAAGGCATTTCTTTGAGCATCCCACTTATTCTAGTTATTCTGTCCATTCACTTACTGTGGCAATGCTCAGAATTAATGCTTACCTTCAAAAATCTCTGGACAACACATAGGTTCATAAGTTCATAAGTAAGTACTATGCTAGCTGCCCTTACAAACCATTTTAAGCCTAACCAGTTTAATTTTTTGTGCTCGAAATAACCTATCCCATTTGGTTATAGATTGGCCTTATCCATCCCATGGTCAATAATTATATATTACTCCTAAATGAGAATAACTAATGAGAATATCTAACATTTTCCAGTTCCTCTGGTTTGTTTTATTTATCATAGTTTACATACACTGTAATATACCTCTTTTTCAGGCCAAGAATCAGTGGCATGGGACCATCCCTCTCAGTCATACCATCTATAAGCCAGCAGTGTCAGGTTTCTCGATAATCTAGCTTCTGCTGTGACTGGCACAGTACAGTAAAAGAGCTGCAACTCTCAAATTATTTAAAGAAGTGTCCCCCTGAGATAGGAAAGAAGAAAAGGCTACAGACTTTTTGCCAAGTGGGCTTTTCATTGGACAAAAATATTTTTTATCTGGTTACTCATTCATGAATTCCTTGCCTAACTGCACCATTTTTCCTTAAGTGTCCCAGAAACTATCCCCCAGGGCTAGGACTGTGCCAGTGTCAGATCGAGCAGGGGAAATACAGCAGAGCAGCCTGCAGCAGCATCACATATACTGTTTCTGCATGCCAGGGGATTTTTTTGCCATGCCCCAACTGGGCAGAGCTAATGATATCACATGCATCACAACATGTAATACCAGTTAGCTCCACCCCTGCCCCAGGCACTATAGTTTTACCAGCAATCTGCCTTCTTGACTACAGCACATCACCACCACTAGGAATGTGTCTTCAGCACATCACCACCACTAGGAATGTGTCTTCATCACACAGAGAAGCCGCCCTCTCAAAGTCGGTGAGCTGGCAAGTCTTTCCCAACCCCGTCCCCAAGTAACAAAGTAGCCAAGGCTAAGGCCTTCGATACAATACCCCACTCGGGTATCATTGAAAAACTCATCAGCTTAAATGTTAACCCATACATCACAAGATGGGTTGCAAACTGGCTGAGTGACAGAACCCACAGGGTCAGAGTTGCTGGCGCCATGTCAGACTCAAAGCCTGTCACAAGTGGTGTCCCACAGGGCTCAGTCCTGGGCCCACTCTTGTTTGGCATCTACTTTTCCGAAGTACAAGCAAACACAGGAGGGTTATGGCTGACAAAGTTTGCAGATGACTGCAAACTGGGCGCCATAGTAGAAAACACATCTGACACAGATATCCTTCAGAAGGGTCTCACAGAAACGGATAACTGGTGCCAGAGCCACGCCTAAAGTTAAATGCCAAAAATGCATAGTCATACCCTTCGGGAAAAACAAGGTTACCCCTAGCTACCAAATAGGTGGCAATCCACTGAGCACAGAAGAAGTTATCAGGGACCTGGGGACCCAGGTTGATAGTAGTCTGTCATTCGACACCCATGTAGCTAAAGTAGTCAGGAAGACCTTCTACATTGCCCACCTTATCATGAAGGGATTCTCATCTAGATCAAGGGAGGTCATAGTCTCCCTTTACTCATCACTCATCAGACCAATGATTGAGTACAATGCCCCATTCGGAATGTATCTGACCCGACACTTGCAGCAGCTGGAGAGGCCACAAAAGTTCCTCACCAAAAGGATAAAGGGTCTCAAAAATCTGTCCTATGCTGCCCGACTGAAAGAACTCCAGCTCTATTCAGTCACTTACCGCTTGCTCAGAGGTGACCTTTGCCTAACATACAAGGCCATGTCAAACCCAGATTTGATGAATATGCTTCACCTCAAAAATCTAGATCCATCAGAGCCACAAGGGCGGGAGACTTAAACCTCGACACGGCTATTAATAGGACGTGCTGGAGGGATAGATTCATCACCCAAAGACTCCCTATGCTGTGGAACAAAATCCCGGTACATGTGAGGCAGAGCACCTCGCTGGCCTTGTTCAAGAGAAATCTTGACCAATGGATGGGAGATCGCAGATATACCCCAGGGATTACCTCAGTGTCACTGCTCGACAGAGGCACAGCAAAATAATGGGTATAGTTCCCCATACTAAAGGGGTGGCGTAAGCCACAAAACGATGGGCTAGGCTTGTAAATGCCCTCGGGCAGATAGCCTAGTATGAACCTATGAACCTATGAACCTATGAACCAACTGATCTCAAGTCATCTGGGACACAGTTAGGACTCTATTCTCTCTATGCCATGGAGCCAGCAGCTAAGACAAAAATCTTAAATGAGATGGATCATATGACTTAAAAGTCAGGGAGACCAGTTTAACGAAAGTACTTAGAGGTTTCATGTACAACCAGCATTGTGTGCAGTGAGGGAGCTGAAAAGGATAAAAATGCCACAAAAAGGAGAAACTGCAAAGGCAAGCTTTAACTAAATATGACATAACAGAAATTATTACATAGGGAAGAAAATGTATTCTTCAAAGAGAAAATGTTATTAGGTGTAACAGTCCATTAATTAACTCCAGAAAAAAATGAAACTGTATCAAAACACAAACTGCTCTTTAAACCAACATTCCTTTACAAGTTTCATTATTTTATTCCACTCTCATTCTACTACAGTCCTTTCTTTCTTATACTATACAGCTTGTGTCTGCTGCCTTTCTAAAAATTTTCAACCAAACATTACCTACAAAACCAGCTCTACAGGAAATATCAGAATGAGTAAGGAGAAACAATCAGTTCACTGACTAAATATGCTTAACAGTCTGCATACTTAAATATAAAGACTGAACAAATGTGCATTCACTGAGAATTTGTTTTCAGCGGTAACGTTGTTGCCTCACAGCAAGAGGTTCTCCCGTTCGATTCTCGGCTGGTGTGCGGGGAGTGCCTTCTGTGTGGAGTCTGCATGTCCTCCCCACGGTTTGGTGGGCATTCGAAAGACATGTGTAAATGGGAGTGCCTTCGCTGAAGGTTGAACGTCGAGCTGGCACCTCGGCGTTCATGAAAATCTACTGCCAATCATTAGTGGACCGGAGTTCAGCTGTGGCGACCCCTAACCGGGAAAAGCCAAAAGACAACAACAACATCATGTCTCATAGGAACTCCTGGCATCAACCATTCAAATCAAAAATTATCAAACTCCTCATACAGAGTACTATGCTATGTCAACCCACCAATGAAAATCACAAAAGGAGAATCCCTAAAAACACTTTGAATAACTCTCTCAAAAAATCCCCTACTCACCAATGGCTTCCAATAATTTAAAACTTATTTACTCACTGTTCAAAATAGGACAGACAAGCTGTATTCACTCTCCACCAAAGTTTATTATCCTGTCACTGCCTATTTAAGTGGTACATTTTGGAATATTTTCTGCTTAAAACCTCAGCTTTGGCGGCTAAGATCTAGCTGTATTCAACTGGACGTATAAGTACCTTTTCTCTGCACTTTTTTCAAATAATACAGCATTTTAATTGATTTATTTGTGTTGCATTGAATATTAACTGAACTGGAAGTTTTGACTCTATTTTTTCAGTTAGTACTTGCTAGAATTTTATTGCCTGTTAGTACTTGCAGGCAGGGGTAGTCCCATTCATTAATATCCTGTCACTGCCTATTTAAGCGGTACATTTTGGAATATTTTCTGCTTAAAAGCTAAGCTTTAGTCGGCTAAGATCTAGCTGTATTTAACTGGGCGTATAAGAGAATTTAAGTACCTTTTATCTGCATTTTTTTTAAATAATACAGAATTTTAGCTGACTTATTTGTGTTGCATTTAATATTAACTGAACTGGAAGTTTTGACTCTGTTTTTTCAGTTAGTTCCCCACTCACCCTCCCTGTTTTTGTTTTGATGTTAATCTTGGTGGCTTTGAAACTGCCCGCCCCTCTTGTAAACTTGTGTTTGGATACTCCTCCTGGGCCCATCTCATTTGCTCACTCAGCTGAGTGCAGTGAGATCTGTCAGAAAAATATGTATTAACTTTTTTCGTCGCTAGAACCTTGTTTTCGCAAGAGAGACACACCGATGTAGACAACCAGAATGAGTAATTATTTATGTTTACCTAATGAAGTGTTAACTTTAAGAAACTTTAAGAAAGTTGGGGGCTTTGTCATTTGTAGAGTTAGCTTTTCTGATCTGAATTATATATATGTGGATATCGTTCCAAATCAGAATAAGGGTTACACCACCATTCCTGTCACCTGACCTGATGTCAACATGTGAAGTATAATTTGCTCATATGCAGTTTGAAGGTCAAAGTTCATCTTTTTGCCATGCTTCAGTTTTAAATCGTATGTGTAGCTGTTGTATGATATTGCAAAGCTTGACAGTTTATTGTTGACGCGATTACTTTAATGAATAATTCTTTTAAATGTTTTTAGCCAACTGGGACTAGTCATGTATAACCTATGCTTGAAATTGGGGACCTGTGTTTTGTAGAAGTCTCCTGCTCATCAGACTTTGATGATGACAATATATAGTTTTGTTAACAGTTTATTGAAGAATTACAATTTACCATAATCTCTAAGAGTAGAAGTCGAATTATTAAATGTCCTCTGGAAATATAATTAAGTTGTGGTAAAAGAATGTCTAGTAAATAAGATGGGGAGATACAAATATTGGGTGTTGGTTTTTGGCACTGGCTAATAAAGCTGTTAGCATCGTTATGTGCTGGAATGGTATCTGAAAGTTGCAAGAACACCAGAAGAAAGATGATAATTTCAAGGGAATGTATGGTTAGAATGGGAGGCATGGTTAGAAAATGATAAGCTAGGTTTAAGTGGTGGACAGGTAGTGAAAATGGATCTTACTGGAGTGCAAACATTAATGACTGGTTTACTAGATGCACAGCCTTATGTGATTAAGTTTATTAGCTGTTACAGGAATTGTAGGCTAACTTTCTAGATGCAAAAGCCTTTAGTGGAATATAAAAATTGTAGCCTTGCTTTGTGGCTGAATTTGTAGTAGAAATTTCCTGGTTTGCTTCTTAGCTGAATTTGTAGTATATTCCGTAAAAGTGTAAATTCGGTAAAAGGTATTATTTGTGAAATCTGTTAGGAAGAATGGCTCTTTCACTATTGTAGGGCATGATCTGCAAAAGTTAGTATTAGGGGAGTAGCAACTATAACTGGGAGAAAACAGAATGAAAAAAATAGTTATTTTAAATGTGTGTTGTTTGTGTGTGTGTGTGTGGGGGGGGGGGGTGCAACCTTACTGCCTGAGACTTTTGTGGTAAACCTCTGAATATTATAATCAGTAACGGCAGGTAATAGAACATTACAGGTTTTTGTGACCGTAACGGCTGAATGACGGTTCCGTTTCCATATTTGCGGTTGAGCTGTTTTTAATCAAGAAATGATTATAAATGCAATCCTTATGAACTGTGACATTTTGTGTGTGATTTTGTGGAAGGATTATTGTGAACCTCACCTATATTAGACTATTGCTTCTTCCCCAAGGTACATGAATATATAAGAAACATCAATGTAAAAAATAAAAGACCCCCTCCCACTTCTGCATAAAACACTTGAATGTGTAAAAGGGACTTTATGAAGTGGCTGTTATGAGAGTTAATTCACACATACATTTTTATAGTTTCAGGACTTGCATTATTGAGTGAACATCTGATAGGAGTCCTTAGAACAGCATGCCTGCATATTAAATATTTATGAAATTCTGATGACCTGAATAAAAAGTATGACTAGCACAGTGATATAAAGGTTGCTTCACAGCACTTAATTATCTGGTTTGATTCTCACCTAGTGTACCTGTCCTTGAGTGTCAACATGTTCTCCCTGTATCTGCATGGCTTTTGCCTTGGTCTCCAGTTTCCTCCCACTTCCTAAAATATGTCAATATGCACTAAATTGCAATTGTCCATAGGGGTGTGTGTGTGTGTGTGTTTCTGTCTGTGTATATGTAGGTATTTATGTACATCTGTGTCTGTGTGTGTGTTTGAGCATGTGATTGTCTTATACCCACTGTTTGCTGGAATAGGTATAACTTTAAACATGAATAGGATAAAACTGTGTATTGAAAAATGTGAGAATGAATAAAAAGAGCTTTATTTCTTTAACATATATATTTACCTTATTACATCATTGAATCCTTTCACACTGTTGGGATTGCTAAATACTGCTGTCAAGTATCATACAGTCTCTTCCTGTATAAATTTTAGTTTTATTATTTAGTATTTTAAGCACTGTATTTTTGTCAGTAATCTTATGGGAGTCTTCAGCTCTAAAATGTATTTAGGTGATTTTTGACTGATATAAATACGGACTACTCTCTGCTTCATCATTTCTTCTTAGTTGATAATACATGCAGGTAGCTTATTTGTGTTTATATCTAAAACCATTTTCTCCACTGGCAGATTATTTGTGTATTGTATTGTCATGGAGGGTTGGCTTGGGTGAAGGTTTCATTTTGGTGCATGTACATACCAGCCACTGTTACTGAAGTGTCGTCTGGGGAATTATTTAATTCTGGTGCTTGTACATACTTCATCATTTTATGGTAGGGGTCACTTAGGTGAATGCTTCATTTTGGTGACTGCACATACTAGGAACTCGTACAGAAGGGTCATTCAGGGAAATGCTTCATGTTGGTGCTTGTCCATACGCGATGGAAAACTTAAATATTGAACTGGATTATACACCGAAAGTTGCCAGTGATGCCATGAATTGGAATGCTATATTCCACCAACGTGATAATTCTTTATTGAACTTTGATAATCAAGGTAATGTTCCACTAGAGGTGAATACCCACAATGAGAATATGCAAGAGTTCTATGGAGATTTGAGGAGCTTGGAGAGCAATCTTTACAAACTTCATAGGCTCCTTTGGCAGAGAAAACATCTGGAGGCGTGCCTGCATTTTAAAGTCATTCCGCGGGGCATGCGTGTGCTCTGCATGCCGAGCTATGGAGAAGCGCATCCCGAGCTCCTACGAAGATGGCAACAACTTAACCTAGATCTTGGCAACAGATATTTGAGACTACTCATTGATTATTTTCAACCGGTGGAAAATGAATTAATTGACAAAGTTGAAGGTGAGCATAACCATATGGTTACTAAATATAAAAGTGAACACTGCTTATCTAAACTTAATAGCATGCTATCACAAGTGACTTTCTACAGTAATAAGCTAGAACAAGTGAAACTAAAAAAGCTAAAAAGAGACTGTAATGACTTCCGTGTCGGCAACATATTTATTTGGCCGAGATATAATGAGACAGTAGTAACTCGAGAAGCAAATCAAGTGAATAATGATATAGTGAGTAGCGTAACCACTAACATCAATGTCACTAACTTAGACAACACAATATCCAATAGTGGTTTGCTTTCTTCAGAAGTGGATACTGCTTCACCTGCTTCCTCTCTGCCTTGCAACCAGCAAGGTTTGAAAAATGTTACAACAGGAGCCAGACCGAAAGAAGGCACTCATACTCTGAATACTGCTCCCAATATGTCATCGATTTTAAACTCCCCGCTTCCTTACAAACAGCGAGCCCCGATGCGATCGTCCAGCAGGGGAAGGGGGAAGCGCAAAATATCTGGAGACAATTGGGAGAACAGGAAGAAGAAACACTGAATGTTTTATTCTTCAATGTTTCATCTCGTGAGTTGACTGAATCTGAATGTACTGTACTTAACAAAGGTCTTTCGTTTATCCCTTCTCGGGGCAGTGAACTTTCTGATACTCTTATAATGCTCTGAAAGTTTACTAGAAAACTGGCCCTGAAACTTTTATTTTCTGATGAAAGTAATACTGAACATAATGCCTTATTGTTAAAAAATACTGCTCTTAAAAGGAAAAGCACATTTAATCCACCGCTACCTAGCTCTATTGACTGTTTCTTACGTGCATGTGAATTTGATCTCTATGCATATTATAAAGAAAAAGGACACAAAAAGTTATTTTATAACATGAGTGAATCACAAAGATGTAGCCTAGACTCACTATGTAATGATGAAAGTGTAGTATTTAGACCAGCTGATAAAGGGGGTGGGGTAGTATTAATGGATTCCGAATTTTACAATGACATAATGAATATGATGCTATGTGATGACACTGCTTATTTAATGATCAATAGAGCTGAAATCATATCCATAATTGGAAATGTTAGAGATACATTCTACGACCTCCTGATGTCAAGATGTATAGACAAACAATTATATGATTTTTTGGATATTGAAGCGCCCTTGATTCCCATCATTAAGGGACTGCCCAAAATGCATAAAGGGGTACACCCCCCACCAGTTCGACCGATAGTTTCTGGTCAATCATGGGCAACTGAGAACGCCTCACAGTATGTACAAATTAAACTGGCTCCGTTGATAGATAAGATTCCAACCATATTAAAAAATTCATATACACTATTGGAAGATTTAGAAAACTCACAATGGGTTGAGAAAGTGAATTGTGAGACACTATTGGTCACTTTAGATATAAGGAATCTATTTACAAGCATACCCAATGACTTTGGAGTAGAAGCTGTTAGAAGCTGTATGAACGACCATGGCATGGGTGATCAAAACGAACAGTTTATTATATGTACCTTATTAGAGTTGATACTCAATAATAATATTTTTTTGTACCAAGATAAGGTCTATAAACAAATATGGGGGGTAGCCATGGGCACCCCTTGTGCAAATGTATACGCTAATATAGCAGTATATGAATGGGAAAGAACACATATCTTGAACAATGAAAATTTCGTAGCTAATGTTATTTATTACAGGAGGTTTGTGGATGACATTTTACTCTTTTGGAATGGCAGTATGGAGTCCCTGCTCAGTTTCATTGAGTATATGGAATCAACTACCTCATTCCTTAGTTTTACACATGAAGCCTCACTGAATAAGGTTAACTACCTGGATATAACAATAATGAAAAATAATGGGAATAGGTTTACTACATCGCTTTTTAGAAAACCTTGTTGGAAAAATGGCATTTTACATCATGAGAGTATGCACCCCCGCCATATTTTTCCAAACATTGTTAAAAATCAAATGGCTAGAATAACCAAAATATGCAGCGATGCCAAGGATAGAGAACAGCTGCTAAATTTTCAAATTAAGTGCTTTAAGGACAGGGGTTATCCAGAATATATACAAACATGCATGCAACATAATAATGTTATGAACCCCAAGGTGAGTCATAAACGGGGCTATCCTGGACATCATAATAAACCAGGGATAGGCAAGATACAATATGACATCAAATTCACGAATGATGTAAGATACATTAAAGACATTATCAATAAAAACTGGAAGTTGCTCTATATGAATAAAGATTTGAAAAATGTGGTAGGTGAACACCCTATCTTCAGATATAGCAACTGTCCAAATTTAAAAAGATTATTATGTAAAGAGAAAGTATTACAAACATCCTTGGACATTAGAACTAATTTTAGGAGGGAACTTTTCCATGTAAGAAATGCAGTATATGTAGCTACATTAGTGATGAGCAGGCATATGAAAATACACAGACTGGCTATAGGTTTGTACAATTTTTATGCCACATGTGAGACCAAAAATATAATCTATTTGGCGACATGCGACAATTGCAATGCCTACTACATAGGCATGACAACACGTAGGCTCAGAGATCGAGCCTACAATCATGTTTATGATATACGGAAGATGAACATCAACAATGCTTTAGCCAGGCACTGTCAGTTATTTCCATCCCATATGTTCAAATTTAAAGTACTACAGATACTCCATCATAACAGAAGGGAAGGCAATACAGTAGGCACTTTGGAACTTTTCGAGCTGAAATGGATTTTATTACTTAGGGCGCACATAGAGCCAGGACTGAATACAGCACTTAGTATCAAACCAGCACTATTATAGAGATATTTTAATTTAGATTTAGAGAAAATTATTAAATAGTTTATATACAAGCAGGAATTTATTAGGAGTGTGTAAATATATATTTAATTTCATTTTTTGTCTTATGCATATGAATGTGTAAATAACTAAATACACTTTTTTAAATTATGATTAATTATTGTGGCTTAGCCATACTATTACATGAGATGTCATCATATGGATTTATTTTTATATATTTTTATCTTTATGACCATCTAAAGTCTCTTAGAATCATTGGGATATTCAGAATATTAAATTAATATATGACTGAATAATTTTATGGAACAATTATATTGAATCCAGTTTGAACTATTATATATATTCTTAACCGAAGAAAGATAAAATTATTATGTTATGCAAACACTATATGCTAGTTGGATTGAACACTTTTTACATATCCTTGAGCTAGTATTTATAATGATTTGTCTTACAAAGCAATGAAGGGAAATTTTATATGTGTAGTTGAATGTTTTCTTTACATTTTGGATTCAAGGTAACATAAGATGTAAGAGATGTTTTTACAGGAAGTGATTTCCTTTTATGGAATTCAGCCCAAATGGTATTAATTGCTTAATTAATGTTTAATTAGGCTTTTAACCGCCAAAATGGTAGTTAATTAGGGCGGATACCTTACTATATAAAATGTGGTCATTTTTTAAGAAATTTGTAACCTGATGAAGCGGACTTGTCGAGTCCGTGAAAGCGCTTGTTTTATCAAATAAATATTTTTGCTGTTTATCGTGGAAGCTTCAGTGATTTGTATATATACAGTCTCTTCCTGTATAAATTTTAGTTTTATTATTTAGTATTTTAAGCACTGTATTTTTGTCAGTAATCTTATGGGAGTCTTCAGCTCTAAAATGTATTTAGGTGATTTTTGACTGATATAAATACGGACTACTCTCTGCTTCATCATTTCTTCTTAGTTGATAATACATGCAGGTAGCTTATTTGTGTTTATATCTAAAACCATTTTCTCCACTGGCAGATTATTTGTGTATTGTATTGTCATGGAGGGTTGGCTTGGGTGAAGGTTTCATTTTGGTGCATGTACATACCAGCCACTGTTACTGAAGTGTCGTCTGGGGAATTATTTAATTCTGGTGCTTGTACATACTTCATCATTTTATGGTAGGGGTCACTTAGGTGAATGCTTCATTTTGGTGACTGCACATACTAGGAACTCGTACAGAAGGGTCATTCAGGGAAATGCTTCATGTTGGTGCTTGTGCATACTTAAACATTTTATTGTAGGGGTCACTTGGGTGAATGCTTCAATATGGTGCATGTTCATACCAGGAACTTTTACAGAAGGTCATTCAGGGAAATGCTTGGTGGTGAAGACTGGAGCAGTGACTCCCAGTAATTTTGTGTGGATTACTTGTTCTATCATGGTGGTGGTGGTGGCAAAGGCAGTAGTGAATAGTGCTCTTCTGAGGTAAAGAGCAGTACCTTTTTTTTTACGATTTAGTAGTAGTGGTGAATTATTTAGCCATGTTTCACTCCATAAGAAGCATTTTTTGTGTAAGGTCTTAGAGTTTAGAGAGAGATTTGGCAAAGCAGATTAGAGTTGAGTCTGCCGCATACTGAACTAGGGTAGTATTTGTTGTAGCAGTCGGGAGGTCATTGATGAATATGTTTAAATGTTTTGGGCCTACTATAGATCCTTGTAACCAATAGTTATTGTCAAGAATGTAGAGAAATTATTTTACCATTTCATTTCTTCTGCACCAAGTAGTTATGGAGCTATTGTAGTGATGAGTTAGTGAACCCTAAGGATGGCAGTTTATGTAAGTGTTTCTGATGAGAGAGAGTATGAAAGCTTTCGATGAGTCTAGAAAAATGGGGGGTAAGAGGCTTCAAGCATGTCTGTGGGTGTTGACAGTATTAACAAAATTCAACAAGCAGTAGGCTGAAAGTTCGTACTGAGAATTTTGCACCAAGTTAAATTTAAAAAACTGCAAACAAAGATCGTTGAAATTAGAATTTTAATTACAACTGTTTTCAAATTGTAGAGATTTTCTAGTTTTGACAAATGAATTATTTCTCCACAATTTGTGCATGAGACAATTCCTTTAAGTTCACAATCAGCTCAGTGCATTGGTGAGTTGTGCTTTTGAGATTACAAATGCAACAAAAAGGGTTTATTGATGGTAATGTTGCATTACATATGGTTACATTACTTAGAATACAGCACAGAAATGTAATTATACTGTAATATGCCAGCATATAAGACATCAGATACACCACTGACTAATTAATAGTGTAATGTAAAATAAGCAGACAAGAAATCACTTCTGCTTGTAGTATTCTATTTGTGATTAGTAATTGCATGAGTGAGATAAAGGTTATCACTTGTTGACAACTGCCAGCATGGAACTACCATATTTTTTGTGCATTTTTCCTGGCTTTGTCAGTCATGTGTGGAATTTAGGTGGGAGGAAGGGCTCAGTAATATGTAAGTGTTATACTATTTTACTGAATTACTCAGGTGTTCTCCTTACTGATAATTAGTCTGTGTTACACAACAGCTGCACAAGGTAATGTAATGAATGCCTAGTCAACAGGTTATGTGCAGCAATTATCACCTTTGTCTGAGCATGCATAACTTTGCAGTACTGAAAGGAAGGTCATTATCAAACTCTATTATGAAATGTGTTGTGAAAAATATATTTTTATATGAGTTTGGCAAATAACTGTGGTAAGAAGCTGGAGAAGATGCTGAGAACGAACAACTGTTTCAGGAGAGTGCTAGCATGTACAATCGAATATGTATTGTATGTGTATATGTATAGTATTGATAGTTCCAACATGTAAAATAATTGGGCCTGTATGTTGTACATGTGCAGATATCAATGTTTGTTTCGGACTTAGGTTACGGAAATTATATATTTTTTCATATTTTGGTAAATAACTTTGCAAGGGAACATCTGACTGTGCTAAGTAATACCTCATTTTGAAAACAGTATTGATAGTTCTAACATGGGAAAAGAATGGTGTCTGTATGTTGCACTCATATGCAGATATCAAAGTTTGTTTCGGACATGGGTTATGAAAATTATGATTTCTTTTTCATGTTTTGGTAAATAACTTTACAAGGGAGCATCTGAATGTGACAAGTAATACCTCATTGTGAAGACAGTATTGATAGTTCTAACATGGGAAAAGAATAGTGCCTGTAAGTTGTACTCATGTGCAGATATCAAAGTTTGTTTTGGACTTAGGTTATGGAAATTATGATTTTTTTCATATTTTTGGTAAATAACTTTGCAAGGGAACATCTGACTGTGCTAAGTAATACCTCATTTTGAAAACAGTATTGATAGTTCTAACATGGTAAAAGTATTGTGCCTGTATGTTGGACACATGTGCAGATATCAAAGTTTGTTTGGACTTAGGTTATGGAAATTATGATTTTTTTTTCATATTTTGGTAAATAACTGCAAGGGAGCATGTCAGTGTGCCAAGTAATACCTCATTTTGAAGACAGTGTTACTCCTTACAACATGGCAATAGAACTGTGTCTGTGCACTCTACACATGTACAGATATCACAGTTTGTTTAGTCTTGTACAATTATGAAAATTATACATTTACAATACTTTTCATTATTATGCCCATATTTTTGCAAGGGAACATGGTGATCACACAAATGATGCATTATTTTGAAGCTGACATTCAGATGCACAACTTCTACACTGATATGTAGGCTCTCTCTATTACAGGTGATGAGATATTATGCTTTGTTTATTTATCAATTATGAAAAATAATATATTAATCATATTTCTGTGAATATCTCAAGAAAGGAACATCACACAGTAATGGTTAAGGTATCATTTTAAAGCTGACATTCATACTAACAAATTACATTCAAATTGTATGGGTCTGCATGGTACATTGACCAAGATATTATGCTTTGTTTTTCCAAAAAGGTAAAAAATATGCACAATATCAGCATTCCTTGCCAAATATTTAATAATGACTTTGATATACACTATCAACATTTACACTGTTGGAAAGGTTAGTGTCTGCTGAACAACTTTCGCATTTACATTTTTAGTCTAGCTCTTACAGTTAGAGTTATGAACATTTGTTTTCTGTATGGTATTACAAATTGATTTTCTGAAAATGAGCTCAGGCTGCACTGTTGTTCCTATGGTGGAATTAAGCAGGCAGCTTTTCCTGAGCTGCTCCGGAGTGAATGAGTTAATACTAAAGTAGAGGATTGTTATTTTGTGTGTGGGAAAAAGGCATACAAATGGTTACCTGAGAATTGGTCTGGCAGTTGTTTTTGGGTTACCTGGTTCTGGCCATACGACACACTGCAGTTTTGCCTCAAGGAAGAATTCGAAATGTCAGAGAGGTCACCAAGAAATCTGGAAATCCAATCAAGAGACCTGAGAATCCAGTGGGACGAATCGAAGCAGGCTGGAGAAACCATAATTCCATGAAAAACAAAGATAAACTGACACACATGGACTTGAGTGACACTATTATATCATGGGCAGGCATAGCTCCTGTATATGGCGCAGTAAAATCGATTTGGGAGCTGAGAAAACTGTCCAAACTTCTCAAAGTAATGAGTAATGCAACTTTTTCTGCTCTCGAATTAGTAACTGATGAACTGAATGCTTTGAGAACTGTGGTGCTTCAAAACCGCATGGCTCTCGACTTCACCCTAGCGGCGAAAGGTGGTACGTGCGCTTTAATAAAAGAGGAGTGCTGTTCGTATATTCCTGACAAACAGCATGAGATAAACGACCATCTTGAGGTGATTCAGCAAGTGTCGGCCATGACCAAACCAGGCCCAAACCCACTGACGGATTTTTTCCAGAATTTGTTTGGGGGGTGGGGTACCATCCTAATGAACATCCTGATTGCCATTTGTGTGGGATTACTCCTATTAGGAGTGTGTGTTTGTTGTGGTATTCCCTGCATGACAAGATTAATCAAAGATTTTATAGACATATCAGTTTCTGAGACTTTGTGTCAAAGTACTGAAATCGAAGAATTGTTGAAAAGGGAAATACTTTCATAAGTTTAAACTGAATGACTCTCTTAACTGCAAATTCTGAACAGAAGAGGTTAGGAGAAGAAGCAAACTGTTTATGCTTTTGAAAATAGAATAAAAAGTATTAACAGGGGGGAAATGTCAGAAAAAAATGTATTGATGTATATGTTTAGTGCTTATTAGAAGCTAAAAGATTTAACACATTTCATTCTATTTTATGTACAGCTTAGTTTTGTATGAAACTACAAGATGCTTTCTGAAATTGCAAAATGCTCTCTGACCTAGTATTTGCTAGCACAGCAAAATTCATGTTTATGCCTTTTGGAAATATACTGAGAAGCAGGTGATTATCTGCTAGGTCAGGAAAATAATGAATAGAACAATACTGTTTTCTATAATGTTATTGAACTTGAACAATCAGCTCTGTTCGTGTTATGAGAACACACACAGCTGCAGAAAAGATAGATACAGTTGAACAAAGACTGCTTGAAGAAATGAACTATAATCTGTACTTGCTTTGTGCTCGAATTAGCCATAGTACCTTGAATGGTAACACTGCATAGTGAGAAGTTGTATCTGACCGGTGGTCATCAAGGCCACGTTGTTTTTCTTAGGAAGTTTTTTCAGTGTCAGCAGAAAATCATGAACAAACAGCTGCTATGAAATAATATTTTAAGAACTTATGATTTGTTACGTCAGCTTGGTAGGCAATGCCTTGTAAGAAATGTATAAGAATGGCTTCACTTCCTGATTCTAGTTAGACAAACTCTGTTTTAGCACGTTTTTGTCTCCTTGCTGCAAGATTAAAGTGCCTTAACCTGAACCTGCCATGTATTGATCTTTTTGAAGTTTTTTTCCTTTGACAAGATCATATTCTGATTTCAGGCACTCCTACTGTGTACAAAGAGAGCATCTGGAAAAGAAAAAAAAAATAAGCTGGTTTCCTGCCTTTCCTGTAAGTGGTCTAGACTGTTTGTAGGCTTCTGAGCCCCCAAGCCTTTCTGTGTTGGAGGGAAGCCTTCTAGCTTAATTTTGTTTGTTAGAACTAGCCAGTTTTCTAGTAATGTAGTAATAAAAACCTGCACAAGCATCAGGGACCTCCAAAGCAGAAGCCTCAAAAAACTCCAGCTTTACTCTGTCGCATATCGCCTACTCAGAGGTGATCTCTGCCTAACATACAAAGCTATGTCAAACCCAGAGCTGTTGGACATGCTCCACTTAAAGAAATCCCAATCCCCCCATGCTACATGCTCTAGGGACCTAAACCTTGTCACCACAATAAACAGAAAGTACAGTTGTGTACACTTACCATAAATGTAGATGTTCGAGTGTATTCACTGTTTCAGTCATTACATCTGGGTAATCTGCTGACAGGTTGCCCTCAGTCGGCTTGATTAACAAAGTCTTGGGTCCTGCGTCGGTTGCTGTCCCTTCTTCCATGACATCAGGTCTTCAGGGGTATAAAACATGCAGCCGACGCCATTACATCAGTTTTTCTTACCCCAGATGTCAGGTGCCCCCCAAATGGGGAGCAAAATAAATAAATATATATATATATATATATATATATATATATATATATATATATATATATATATATAAAATAAGAAACATAAAAATATACCTGGAAACAAAAGCAAATACACCAAAAAGGCTTTTAAGCATAATAAAAGAAAGAAGAGTTATAGTAAAAGAAAAACAGGTGGCTGGAGGGAGGGTAACCAGGACTGCAACAGTGAATACACTCGAACATCTACATTTATGGTAAGTGTACACAGCTGTATTATGTTCATCATGTTTCACTGTTGCAGTCATTACATTTGGGTAGATTCCCAAAGCTAAGGTTGGGAGGATGGATTTATACAGCATTAGGACCATCTATAAGGCCCTGCAAAACAGCAGTGGCAAAGCCAGCTCTGGATTCAGAGAAAATTGGTAAGTGATAATGCTTGGTGAAAGTATGAACTGAACTCCAGGTAGCAGCTTCTAGAATATCCCTGGTAGGAACGCCTCTGAGAAAGGCTGCTGAAGTAGCTGCAGCCCTGGAGGAATGAGATCTTATCCCATGGTGCTTATAACAGAAATTAATACAATGGCTTATCCATTTAGAAATGGTTTGCTTTGAAATAGCCTTCCCCTCTGCCCCTGCAGCAAATGCTACCAGCAGTTGTTCAGATTTTCTTCGAGATTTAGTTCTGCCCAAGTAGAATCTAAGTTGTCTGTGTACATCCAATGAATGCAGAATCCGCTCTCCCTTGTTCTGTGGATTGGGAAAGAAAGTTGCCAAATGAATGGACTGATTAAGAGCCACACTGGATACCACCTTGGGCATGAATGATGGATTGGTCCTGAGCGACACCCTGTCCGCATGAAAGATGATGAAAGGCTCCACTGCCATAAGGGCCTGTAATTCAGATATCCTTCTAGCTGAAGTTATTGCTAAAAAGAATGCTGTTTTCCAGAAAATAAATTTTAAGTATGCAGTTGCAGCTGGCTCTAAAGGAGGTAGAGTGAGTTTCTCCAATACAAAGTTAAGGTCCCAGGCAGGGGTAGGAGCTCTCCCTGGGTGGTCTCAAGTTTTTGGCCCCTCTGAAATACTGCTTTAAAAGAGGATGAGAGAAGGGGGGGGTCTGTGTTGTAATGAGCTGAAATGGCTGAGGCATGGATTTTTATAGAAGAAAAAGACAGGCCCTTATGAGGCATCTCAGTTAAGTATTGCAAAATCTGAGGTAAATTGGGCACTGCTGTGGTCATCCCTTGAGCTTGATTCCAGGCACAGAATATTTTCCATTTGTCAGCATAAAATTTTCTAGTACTAGGTCTTCTCCCCTCCAAAATGACATCCATCATAGGTTTGCTGAGGGATGCTAAGGGTGAATTTAAGTGATTAGCCAAACTGCAAGATTCAATGTTTGGAGCTGAGGGTGCAGAATTTGGTTCTCTTGCTGAGACAGTAAGGAAGGTGTCTGAGGCAGGTGCCACGGAGAAATGTGTGACACACTGTGCAGGAGTGGGTACCAGTGTTGGTGAGGCCAGTCTGGAGTAATCAAAATCATTCTTGGCTTGTCCTGTTTGACTTAGTAGAACTTTGGAGAGCAAAGACAGAGGGGGAAAGGCATAGACATAGCTGAAGGACAGAGCATCCACTTTCCAGGCTTTTTTGTGATGAGTTCTTGTACAAAATTTGTCCAACTGGTAGTTCTGGGGTGAGGCAAAAAGATCTATGTCTGGGCACCCCCATTTGCGTGTCAACATGTTGAAAATCCATGGTTCCAGTTTCCATTTGTGAGGGTCCATGAGATTTCTGCTTAGTTAATCTGCCAGAACATTCTGTTTTCCTAGCAGGAATTGAGCTTGTAGTTGTACTTGGTAGCTCAAGGCCGTATTCCACAATGCCATGGCTAGTCTGTAGAGGGGGTATGAATGTGTACCCCCCCCTGCTTGTTTATGTACCACATAACCGTGGTGTTGTCTGTCTTTATCAGTAATTGTCCTGGATGAAGGTAGTCCTTGAAGGCAGCCATTGCATTCTGTACAGCTAGCATTTGTTTTTGATTGATATGAAGGTGCATTTGATTTAGGCTCCATTTGCCCTGAATGCACTTACCTGCCAAATGAGCCCCCCATGCATAGTCTGATGCATCTGTAGTTAGGGTTTGGGTGGCAGGGGGTGGTGTGAATGGCAGTCCCTTGTTTTGGTGACAGGCCTCTGCCCACCATAGAACTCTAGGCACAGGCAAGGTATGATAGGAATCATTGTTTCCAGGCTGTGACAATGTTGACTCCATAAACTTTTTAAGTACCACTGAAATTCCCTCATACGCAGTCTTGCATATGGAATTAGAAGAGTGCATGAGGCCATGAACCCCAAGGCTTGCAGTATTTGCCTTGCAGATAGCAGGGCTTTTGTGGCCGCCTGTTTGAAGTAATTCACTAAATGAATTTGCTTTTCTGGCGTAAGGAAAGCCATCTGGGCAGTTGCATTCAAGCTTGCACCCATGAATGTAATTTTTTGACAGGGTACCATTTGAGATTTCTTTTTGTTTATAGTGTACCCTAGACAGGTTAGAAGTCTTTTTACAAACGCCAGATGTTTTAGAAGAAAGACCTGGTTTTCTGCCTGAATTAGACAATCGTCCAGGTATGGATATATATGAATATTTCTTTGCCTGCAAAATGCAATTACTGGAACCAGGCACTTTGTGAATACCCTGGATGCAGTAGAAAAGCCAAAGAGCAGTGCAGAGAACTGATAATGCATGCAGCCTGCTTTGAAGTGTAGGAATCTTCTGCAAGATTCCCTGATTGGGATATGCAGGTAAGCCTCTTTTAAGTCGAGAGTTGCCAACCAGGCATCCTTGCCTAGCATAGGAAGTAACTGGTGAAGAGTCAGCATCTTGAATTTTGGAATGTCCAGAAAGGTGTTTAGAGTAGACAGGTCCAGAATTGGACGCCATGATTTGTCTTTTCTGGGTACCAGGAAAAGTCTGGAATAGAAACCTTGTCCCTTTTCCATTTCTGGTACTAGTTGAATAGTCCCCATGTTTAGGAGGGAAAGTACTTGTTTCTGGGCCTCTGCCCACTGATTTGGGGGCAGGTCTGGCCACCCGTTTGGAGTTGGCAGCGTGTGGAAATGAAATCTGTATCCCTTGGACACTATATTTAAAACCCATTTGTCCTGGGTTATAAATTGCCATTTTCTTGAATGAAGAGCCAGTTTTCCCTCCAAAGGGGGGGCTAAGAGGTAAGTGCTTGGTAATTTCAAAGGGAAGTCATTGAGACTGCTTACCATAAGGTGGAGCCTTGTTGTTTCCAGATTTGGAAATGGAAGCAGCCCATTGCTTAGTTCTGAAAGTCTGTTGGGACTGAAACCTGGTGGTTTTGAAATGTCTGGGTTTGGCCATAGTGGCTCTGGAAGGAGCTAGAAAGGACCAGTTCTTAGTAGGCCAATGCCTACTAAATCTAGGAGATTGCACTTGTAAGAAATCTTTCACAGTTTGCATAGATTTAGCTTTATCTTCCATCTTTTTTAGAACTTCTTCAGCCTTATTGCCAAATAAGCGGTCCTGCTGTAAAGGAGCATCCAAAAGTTTTGCTTTAACATGATCAGGCAGAGATTGCTCCTTAAGCTAAGCATGCCTTCTAAGCACAGACCCAGTAACAGCAGCCCTACAAGAGGCCTCTAAAGAATCAAAACCACACTGCAAAGTATGTTTGCCAACTTGTTTAGCTGAATGCAATAAATCCTGCAAATCTTTATTCTCCACACAGTCACTAATCAACATCATTTTCTGTTTAAGCAGTCCCATAATATGTTGTTGATATTTTAGCATATGAAATTGACAGTTTAAAGCCCTGATTGCTAAGGTTGCAGAAGTGTAAACCTTTTTACCCCATCTATCCACCACCCTGGAGTCTCTATCAGAAGGGGTAGGATTTTTAGCAGTAGAAGCCTTAATGCCCTTGGGCCCCTGAGAAATGGTTTCAGGGTCCGCAACAGGATTTTTGAAAAGGAATTTGTGGGACTCAGGAACCCTGTAGTACCTGTCTGGTTTGCTAGAGGTTGGAGGTAAGGAATCAGGTGCCATTCTGGACACCGAAAACACATCAACAACAATATCTAGTACAGGAGGTATAGCCAAAGGCCTATGTTGAGGAAGAAGAAGGAAATCCCTAAGCCTCTTTTTTGGATTCAGAGAAATCCTGACTTTCCCAGTGGAAATGCTCCCTTAAGGTATGTAAAGTTTCCCCAAAAGAGAAATCCTCAGGTGGAGAAGCAGAGGGAATGGAATCCTCTGCATCAGAGTCCTCATACGTAGGTATGGACAAATCCAGATCATTAGAAGAGTCAGAAGAAGAAGAGTCCTGTTCAGAAGACTCATAGTCAAATTCAATCCTAGACCTCTTGGGGTGGGGGGGGCTTGACTACCCCTGATTAGAGTAAATCTTCGGCCATTTTGATAATTTGTTTTTTAGGCATAGGGGCCTGAACATGTGGCCTGGGCGTCGGTTTTTTAGACATAGATCGAGATTTAGGCCTTAGCACTGAAGTTGGAGTCGGTTTAATATGCAAGTCTGTAGGCCTGAATACACCCTCAGAAGTTGGTGCCTGCTCAGTAGCTCCGGACCCACCCAAGGTAGAGACATCCATGGGTTCCATATGTGAAGCATCTCGATGCATACAGGACTCCGAATGGGTCTCAGTAGAGGCCTGCGAATCAGAAGTAGCAGGTATCAGGGGCTGTGAAAGCGCCTCACTGAGTACCGGAGAACTGGCGACTGGCTTAGAAGCAGCGTCATCGGCAGTTTTGGACCTCAACGGCCTGTCTCTGTCTTTTTCTTTGCGTTTTTTCGGTATTCCGGTAGTCGGATGGCTAACCGACGTCATTTCTGCATAATTAAACCAAGAACTGAAATATTTAGAAGCAAAAATGTACTGACGACGGATAGCACGCTGATTAAATGAAGCACAAAACCGACAGCAAGGTACGTCGCGGTCAGGGCCTAGGTAAGGAATACAGAACAAATGAAAATCCTTATGAGGTATTTGCTTCCCACAAGTAATACAATTATTAACTTTTACTGACATCGGTAAGGAACAAGAAAAAGTTTCCCCAACAGGGTACTTAGCTTTAAGTTGAAGACTTCGGTTCTGAAACTGAAAAATGAAAATTTCAGGAGTCGGCTGACCGGCACTTGCGAATTGCTTCTGCTTCGGGCACCGCACAGCAAGAAAGACTGATGTAATGGCATCGGCTGCATGTTTTATACCCCTGACGACCTGACGTCATGGAAGAAGGAACAGCAACCAACGCAGAACCCAAGACTTTGTTAATTAGGCTGACTGAGGGCAACCTGCCAGCAGATTACCCAAATGTAATGACTGCAACAGTGAAACACAATGAACATCATGCTAGAGGGATAGATTCCAGTCCCAGAGACTTCCCATACTCTGGAACAGACTACCTATCATTGTCAAATAGAGCTCCTCATTAGCACTCTTCAAGAAAAATCTTGATGATTGGATGGGAAATAGGAAATTCAACCCAGGGATCACTTCTGTGGCTCTGCTCGACAGGGGCACAGGAAAATAATTTTCTTGGGTGGCGAAAGCCAGGGTACATTTATGGCTAAGCTTATATAGGTCCTAGGGCCAATAGCCTAGTACCTCCCTATGAACCTATGAAAACATACTCTCTTAATTCACCTGTACTGATCAGCTCATCATAATTCCCATGTCACTGCAAACTACCAACTATTGTACAGAACAAGAAATCCGAAACTCAGACAAGTCTAGCAACCAGCCCTGAGCAAAAATAATTAAATCAGGACTCTCTCTGAGACTCTAGCACACAACACTACCACTCTAAAAAATAAGCCAGAATCTCAGGTGATTTTACAATATCTCCCATGCATGGAACACATCTACCTTCAGTGCACGATATCCCTTTATCTCCCCAAAACACAATTCAAATCACTCTTGAATACAACTTGTTCAGTCTAAGGCTAAAAGATTTTAACTGTCAAAACTATTCCCCCTTAATTCCACCTTATCTTCCCAGTGCTATTCTTAATACATAGACACTTCAATTAAAACATCACTCTATACAATTCAATAGCAAAATCAATGCTCTCTCAAGGACCATCATCACAACATCATATGGTAACACTCTATTATTAGGTGAAAGGAAAACTCCATACTTAAGAAAACATGCCTCACAACCACATGGTCATAACCCCCAAGTCACTTTGTAATCACAACAATCCAATCCCTTGCCCATAAACCCACACTACTACTAAAAACATATTTCCATCCCATAGGTTTTATATACAAATTGACCTGAAATGTAGCTCCTCCAAAGAATCCCCACTCACCACCTCTTGGTAAAACAGTTTCAAGAACCTTAATTTTCCTGAACCTTTCTTTGACAAATGCATTTCTACTCCACCTTTGCCCTTTTACTCCAACTTTTTCAAATCATGCTCCTCCTGTGCAGATCTGAAATATACTCATCTTCCAAATAAACCAACACAGAATTCTTATTTTCTAACACTACCTGATGGTTTTCCTGCAACCAAACTGCTGCTTCCTCCACTACTCAAGTAAGTTATGAATCTTTCAAAGTTCGCTTGCCAATTTTGTTTGTACAGATCAAAGTGGAAAAGAGACACAAGTTGCATAACTGTAGTGATCTTCACAGCGCTTCCCATCTACATCCACTATAAACAAACCCTCTCATAGAATCTCCACTAGCTACCACCACAGACCTTGCAGACTCTGTGGCTAACGTAGCAGAATCTTTTTCCTACTTTATCAGTGAGCTCAGTTTAACTACAATGTTCTGACCTGAATTCTTTCAAAGACATGTATACTACAAAAAAAATACAGATCTTATGGTCAGAGCATAATTTATTGGAATGCCACTGAAACCAACACAAAAGCAAGTGGTAGTAATACATAGGTTCATAGGTTCATACTAGGCTATCTGCCCTAGGGCATTTATAAGCCTAGCCAGAGTGTATTTGGCTTTCGCCACCCATTTTAAATGAATTTTGCTATGCCCTTTTTCAAGGTTAGTATACTGTGCCTCTGTCTAACAGTGACACAGAAGTGATACCTGGGGTAAACCTACGATCTCCCATCCACTCATCAAGATTCCTCTTGAAGAGAGTCAATGAGGGACGCTGCCTAACCTGGACTGGGATTTTATTCCAGAGTGAAGGGAGCCTCTGGGTTATGAATCTGTCCCTCCAGCATGTCCTATTTATTTCAGTGCTGAGGTTCAAGTCTCTCGAGCACGTAGCTCGATGGGATTTGGATTTTCTGAGGTGCAGCATGTCCATTAATTCCGGGTTGGACATGGCTTTATACGTCAGGCACAGATCGCCTCTGAGCAGTGCTGGAGTTTCTTTAACCGGGCAGCATATGGCATCTGTTTGAGCCCTTTGATCCTCTTGGTGAGGTACTTCTGGGGTCTTTCCAGTTGCTGCAGGTGTCTGGTAAGGTACATCCCAAAAGGGGCATTGTACTCAATTATGGGCCTGATGAGGGATGAGTAAAGAGGCACGATGACCTCCCCTGATCTAGATGTGAATCCCTTCATGATTAGGTGGGCTATATAAAATGTTTTTCTAACCACTTTGGCCACGTGGTTTTCAAATGAGAGATTGCTATCAACTTGGGTCCCCAGGTCCCTAATTACTTCTTCCGTACTTAATGGATTACTACCTTTGTGGTACTTTGTGGGCACTTTGTTTTTGCCAAAGGGGATGACTATACACTTTTTGGCGTTTAGCTTGAAGCCATGGCTCTGGCACCAGTTGTCTGTTTCTATGAGGCCCTTTTGTAGGATGCTTGTGTCGGCTGGAGAGTCGATTATGGCGCCTAGTCTGCAGTCATCTGCGAACTTGGTCAGCCACAGCCCTTCCGTGTTGGCCTGTACCTCCGACAAATATATACCGAACAAGAGAGGTCCCTGGACTGAGCCTTGTGGGACGCCACTTGTAACTGGCTCCAGAAATTCTAACCATGTGGGTTCTGTCCTTGAGCCAGTTTGCAACTCATCTAGTGACATAGGGGTTTATATTTAAGCTGGTGAGCTTATCTATAATGCCCGAGTGGGGTATTGTATCGAAGGCTTTTGCGAGGTCCAGGTAGGCTGTGTGGACCACCTTCCCCTCGTCAATGGCCTTGTTGACTGTTTCAAAGAAATCAACCAGGTTTAAGAGGCAGGATCTGCCCTTAACAAAGCCGAACTGGGTAGGATCCAGTGTCTGTAGGTCCCCAATATATTTATTTATGAGGTCCATGATGATCCTTTCCATAGCTTTGCAGACCAAGCTAGTCAGGCTTATGGGGCGATAGTTTCCAGGATCCATTGAGGCACCACCTTTGTGGAGAGGGACCACTGTTGCTGTACGCCACTCTTTGGGTACATATCCTGTAGTAAGGCTGAGATTGAACAGTAGTTTTATGTTTGGGTTTAGCTCTTCTTGGAGTTCATGTAGGATGCAGCCCGGGACACAGTCTGGTCCCATTGATGCTGTGTTTTTTGCTTTGGAGAGGGCGGCTCTTACCTGAGCATCTGAGATGTCAGGGGGGCAGCACTCTGCTGGGATAGATATTTGCCCTTTTGGTGGGGGGGAGGAGTTTGCACTGAACCTGTCAGCTAGGATGTTGGCAATGTCTGTGGGTTCGGTGTATTTTTTGTCATTTTGGACTAATTCTGAGCATATCTGGGAATTCCCACCCAGGTTCCTAACATAACTAAAGAAAGCCTTGTGATTATCCTTAGTGTCCTGTGCAATTTTTCTCTCGAAGCTGGCCTTAGACGATTTTATGAGTGCCCGTAGTTTTTTGCTAATACTGATCAGAGATGCCTTCCCTTTCTGGGATTTTGCTCTATCATGTAGTAGCTTCCTCCTTCTATTGTATAGTTTGTTTATGGCCGGGGTCCACCAGACAGGACGCCTGCCTTTGGAGGATTGGGTCTTGGTTTTATTTGGGATTGCATGATCCATGCATTCCTGAAGGTGCTCATAGAATGCATTTATAAAGGATTCTGCGGTCTGGGCCGTATTTTCCACAGGCCCAGGGGCTTTGAAGGATTCCACCTCGGTTTTGAGGAGTGTGGAATTTGCTTTAGAGAAGTTTTTCACTGTGGTTTTCTGGACAGGGGGTGGGGTCGGGATGTGAATATCCAGTGAGATTAGTTTATGGTCTGATCTTACCAGTGAGGGATTCACTTCTGGTCTGGAGCATAGTGCCCCCATGTTGGTGATGATCAGGTCCAGTATGTTTTCCCCTCTTGTGGGAGTGGTAACAAGTTGTTCCATAGCATTTGAGTTTATAAATTCTAGGAACCTTTGAGCTAGGGTGTTGGAGCTAGAGTAATGCTCCCAGTCTATGTTTGGGTAGTTAAAGTCGCCCAATATAATGGTGTTTGGAGAGACCTTCATATTTTCCAGTGTTCACAGGAAGGCCGAGTGGGGTTCCTGGGTTTGGGAGGGTGGTCTGTAGCAGGCTATAAGCTGGAAGGCAGTTTTACCCACTGTTAGTTGCACATGGATAGTCTCTGATGCTTCGTGCTGTGCCACCAACCTGGAGGTGTGGGTATGTTTGATGAATATTGATACTCCCCCTCCTTTTGTGGTTCGGTCCATGTTTTGGGGCCGAAAAGCATGGTATGAGGTATAACCTGGTAGTGCTGGGGTGCTCTAGGGAGCCTTGAACCAGGTTTCTGTTACTGCACAGATATTGATGTTCTCCATGCTAAGGAGAGTTTCGAGTGCGTGCATCTTGAGGTTTCGACTTCTGGCGTTGAGTAGCATTAATCTTAGTTTCTTATCCCTTGGCTCAGTATATTATAACCTGAAGCCATGCCTGAAATATTATAACCTGAAGCCATGCCTGAAATATTAACAGTTGTCTCAAATAAATGGTGACAGCATTGTCTGTGCCAGTATAGAAAACATTTAGTAAATGCAGAAATTGCCTGTTAGCAGTCTAGCTGCATAGACACTATCGACACCAGTCCACATACTGATATTGCCCTGAATAATCTCCATCTTTGAAAAAGACCACATCTAAACAACAATCAAACAATCATGACTCAAATCCTTCACACTTGATTTTAATGCACATTAACCTTCATTAGAACTGGCCAGGAATAGTAAAACATTTTTTTTAAAAAAATCCCATGGCTGTTACACTATCAAAGACTGAGAAAACTCACAGAAATCATCAAGATACAATACAGCCCCAAAATTAAGATCATAAACTGTCCCTAAAATTCCACATCAGTGGATAAATATTCATCACCTAGAAACTTTAAAGAGACTTGCTGGTAGGTCCAAAGGGCTTAAATGTTAGAGGTAACCTGCTTTAGCTCCCCAAATCTTAAAAGCAACATTCGGTGCTTAATGAATACTGTTCACCTATAAGATCAAGAACTACTCAAGACATAACAATACTTCTCACAGTAGTTTAGTGACCACATCCGGCATCTCCTTCACTCAAATCACAAACACTCACGTCCCACTGTAAAGCCATACCACAAGCACTCAGCTAAGTCATATGGCGTTTGCCATCTGTGTATCACTTCCACTAAGAATCGTCTGAATTATGTGCTAAGTAGACTGCTAGACTGTTCTTCAGAAATAAAGCACTGAAGCCCAGAAAGGAACAATTTATAAAGGTTCTGTTCCTTTTTCCCTCTGCAGGCTCAGACTGTTCCACCTTCAAGATGGCATACCTAACACCTTTCACAGATTTTTCCCTCAGCACACCTCAGAAAAGGAAACCAGTAGTAATCCAGTAACTTCCAATCTATATCCAAGCACTCCAAAATTTGATTGACACTGGTTAACTTCAGAATGTATGCATTTTCAGGACAAACAGTTAGAAGGATTACTAATACAAAAATTATTATAAATCTGCCATAAGCAGTACAGTAAAATAAAAATGAAAGCTATGTACATTCCATAACACTAGATCCTTATTGTCCCTCTCCGTTCGTCTCAACAGTTGGGTTATCCACCTTGAGGTGGATCCGAGCCAGCAAATACTTCAGACTCCAGCAATCTTGACCACCTGTAATTCCCTGCACTACACTATAGCTTCAGATCATGCTTGCCCTACAAAAAAAAAAAAAAAACACTGAACAATTCTGGAAAAGGAATACCGAAAAAACTGCAGAGCGGCTGTGTCCCAAGAAGGCCTTAAGCTGGTTCATTATGTTCTTCCAGAAACTAATCAAAGGCATAGTGGCAATTTGGAAGGGGGAAGGGATGTCAAGAAGGAAGGAAAGGGACAACAAAGAGGTACAATTACAATTGGGAAGGGATGTCAGAAGGAAGGAAAGGGAAAACAAAGATCTAGCATTATGGTGAATACACATCTTTTATATCCTATGTTATCCCCTCCATCAGTCTCAACAACTGGGAGGCAAGTCCCCAGTAACCAATATCATTGGTGTTATGATGGCTGGACATTTCTTAGGAAGGCATTACCAGAATATGGCCTGGATTTAGACTGGAGATCCAGCTTACTATGTTTGATGAAGGCATATCTCTCAATGGTACCAAATTCCTCGATATTTACCGTTTTTGAGGGCAAAATAACGGGGTGCCACAAATTCCCAAGTGGTCCCTTTAATTCCCGATTTTTTTGCTTATTTATTTATTTTTTGTGTGTTACAACTTTAAATTTATGGCTGATATCACCACGCATCACTAGCCTACAGGGGCATGCGTGATAACACCAGCTTCGTTGGACTCAATCAGAGTTTCTACTGTTTTGGAGGGAATAAAGCAGCAATGGCAGCTGTGCAAATTTAAGTTTCAGTCCGCCCAGCACCCACCCACAGAAATGGGCTCCCAGGTAAGAAAAATAATTCTGATACACACACCATTAATGGGCCCAGCTAAGCTGAGCAGACAGTGCTGACCATGGTTCATTAATTCTGGCCGCTCCATTCTATGCATCTATTTAACAGGAAGTAAAGCATCTGTTTTTCAGAAAGCACAGTATGTGTATTTTAGTGGCTGCCATCTATAGTTTGCTATTAGTAGGCAGCAGCTTTGCTGTCAGTCCACTCAGTGTGTGGGGTTCGTTATATGTGCCTGCTCAGAGCTTGCAAGTTATTTTAGATAAACAGACTGAGGTGTGTGTTAAGTTATTTAAAGTCTACTCAGAGCTTGCATTTAAGCAGACAGGTCACCATCTAATGCTAAGTTATATTGAAGTGTGTGGTGTGGTTGGTGTGTGTGTGTGTGTGTGTGTGTGTGTGGTGTAGTTGGTGTGTGTGTGTGTGTGTGTGTGTGTGTGTGTGTGTGTGTGTGTGTGTGTGTGTGTGTGTGTGTGAAATGCCCCAGTTAGATAAAACTGGTGGTTAGAGTTACTCAGACTTAAACTCTGTATATTAGGTACAATGATCAAGAGCCTAAATTCTCTACCCATACCACCACCATTTGTGATTCAAAGGAGTTCAGTCCATAGTTCTCAGCTGTCCAAAGTTTCTATTCCTCTTACAAATGTGTGGTTTTCTGGAAAATCAGTGAACTGAATTCACTAAAAAATGATAGCTATTTAAGTTTCAGTATTCCTATCTTTCAGGAAACGCATAGTAACACAAAACATTTTATTCTAGCAACTTTTCTAACATTATACAAGCAAATGTTTAAAATGTATCCCTGGTTTTGGCCCCCCCCCCAATAAATGTTGCTTTTTCCAGATTTCTTGTGCTGCATAGTTCTTCAGGGGGAAGAGACATTTAGTGCTGCTTATGCCAAGTCTGTTTGTGTTGTTAGTAGCACAACAGGTAGAATACTTGCTTTTAATGTAGAAGGCTGTGGGTTCTACTCCCACAGTATGTAGATTGATTGCTAATACTGTACTGTGTTGTACTTTTAAAGGGGGTGGATGCTGCAGTTCTGAAAATGTCCTATTTGGTGGAGATACCTAGTAACTATGAACCTGTTAACAGTTTGCCATCCATTCCCTGTATATTACTAGTTTAGCTTTTTTTAATATAACATCAGCAATTTATTCCTCAAGGGCAACAGGCACTTTATTTGTACATGAAACAATAAAATATAAAGTTGTTTGTTAGCAGCAACCTCTTCATTATTTACAGATTTCTTTAATGTGGAATTATTTAGATGACTTTTACTTCTGCAGAGATTGTGCATATTTATTGATACTGGTGGATTGTAGAAATTTGAGTAGACTTTTATGATGGAAATGTTCTGAACTGGGTATTTTTGTTATTATTGGTTCATGCATGCTTAATGGAAAAACGTTCAAAACAAATTTAAAACACACTCGTACAAGTGTGCTGTATTATACAAGGAACATAATTTAATACAGTCAGGAAGGTGTATCAAAGAACACATGTATGTTTCATGTACAAGGGGCCTATGATTTGAAAACCACCCAAAGGTAATCTTAATGCATCTGGCCAGTGGCGGATATTCTTTGAAAGTGGGTTTCAATTCATGTGAGTTGCAAGGGCAGAGACGTTTTAATGCTAAGTCTATTTTCATTGTGAGACTGCATTGCTTTGTTTAACAGATGTATATTAGTGTTTGTGCTATAAAATTTAAAATAAAAGTTTTAAATGAAATCCAAATGATCATTGCAGAAGTAAAGCAGCATGTACACTTCAGTGTTTATGGTAAATGGGGCAAAAAAGCCAAGTAATGGGACATTGGAATGGCTGCAGGGGGGTGGGGCGGCAAACTCAAAGACAGCCCCAGGCAGCACAAACTCTAGCTATGCCACTGATCAGTACGCCATGGAGAATGACTTTTGGAGGTCCTAGCAAACTATAATATTCTTTTGCTAAGATTAGAATATTGCCTAAATGCCCTACTTTTACCACAAAACCCACATACTGCAAGTTACCAAAAACAAAATCCTAAGGTTCATCATCTTCTCCCCTTCCAGTGAACATCATTGCTGCACATTTAAAAAAAATTGTTACCATTTACTACAGGGTCTGGAGCCATATTTTGGTTGTCTGTTCTTCGGTTTGCATTTGAAAGTTGGTATCCCACAATTCCATTGGAGTGGGTGGGGGTTACATAATTATATATGCAAATTTTATGTTAATCAGCATACAGATTTGTACCTATTTTTCATGGGCCTTTGTTCAGATTTTTGATGTTTCCAGTTTGAGAGATATGGACAAAGGTATGCATGGCAGACCAGGTCGCTGCAGCACAAACATCATATCCAGGGATGCATGTTTAAAAAAGGTGGTACAAGTAGAAACTGATCTGGTAGAGTAATAACTTGGCTTATCTGGAAGAGATAATCCCTTCAAGTTATAAATAAAAGTAATACAACCTGAAAGCCATCTGGATAAGGATACTTTACAGAACTTTGAACCCAGTTTTGTTTAGGTTATCATCTTTTTGTATAGCATAAGTTCAGTCTATGTAAAATCCGAGGTGTCAATTCACATCTAAGATATGTAAAGTCCATTCACCTCTGTTAGAATAATTAGAAAAAAAAGGGACAAGCAGCTGTATAACTTGATTCAAGGCTGACACTGAGGCTACCTTAAAAGGTATGAGAGACCTTGTCTATGGAATATTAAGTAAGGAGGCTTACATTACAAGGCTTCAATGTCCATCTGGTTGAAGTAATAGCCATCAGAAACAATGTTTTCCAGGAAAGAAATATATGTTCTACAAAAAGGTATGTTCAAAGGGTATAAGGGCCTGGAAAATCACAGTAATATCCCAAGGTAGTGTCTGTTTTTTTTAATAGGAAGTCTCAAGTGAAATGTGTTGTCTAGAAAAGCTTTAAAGATCTTCAGAGATGCAAATGATTAATCCTTAGTGTCCACATGAAAGTTTGATATGGCTGCTAGCTGAACTTTAATAGTAGAGTAGCTCACACCAGCACCAAGAAGTCCACAATAAGGGAGCAGAGAAAGGGTCAAATACATTTTCAATTGACTGCATAGTAAATTATTTCCGTTTACTTTTGTAAATTGTTCTCACAGAAGGTTTCTGAGATGCTGTTAGAATACATACTACTCAGACAGATAGGAAAATATCTTTGGCCATCAATGGAATTGGAGAAACAATGCAGTCAGTTTATGGTACTTTATGTTCAGATGAGGTTTGCCAGATGGAAAGGAAAGTAGATCTGGAAGAAGATCCAGGACTCAAGGGGGCTGCAAAAGGTGAGGCCATTCAAGTCAAACCATACTTGCTGAGTCCAGAAGGGGCAATTAGAATTACTTTGTCTTTGCACTAGAAAGCATTCTAAAGAAACTTCATTATCAGTGGAGTTTGTGAATAGTCATAGAGCAGTGGCCAAGTATGGATAAGATCATCCCTCAATGACTGTCCCTACTGAGGGACAAGGGCAAATTAGCTGCTGCACTTCACATTGTTGGGAGATGAAAAGATGTTGCAGCAAGTCTGGTCGCACTGACTGAAAATTTCCATTACCATGGACTAGTTGAGCAACCACTTATGCGGTAAGAGAGTGCAGTGACTCAACCTGTCCACTAGTATATTGGATCAACTTGGTATCTGCACAGATAGGAGAAAGCATTGTGAAGACATTGCTCATTACCAAACTCTCATGTTTTCTCAACATAATGAGTATGAGAGGTTTCCTCCCTATTTAAGTACCAAACTATGAAAATATTCTATGTCTGGAGTAAAATCATACCCAGGAGGAGGTAGTCCTGAAGTTCCTGCATTGCTAGCAGGATTACTTTCATCTTCAGAGCACTGATGTGAAGTTGGGCCTCCTGGATGGATGACTTACCTTGATCTGCCCCCGCCCCCATCCCAATGGAGAGACATCCATGGTAACAATAGCCATAGGTTAAGGAAGAACAGACATCATTGTGCTATCAAGAAATGTGATGAAAGCATGGAGACTGACAGTATCTGCATTTCTGACTGGGAGACATTCACTATCTGCTCAGGGTTCACCAAATCTATGATAGTGGTTACAGCACACCTCAGGCTGCAAGGGTTCCAGGTGTTCCGATATTTGGACAACTGTCTCCTCTCTGCAGCAACAGCAGAGTCCTTAATCCAAGCAAGAGACTCTTTGCTTCAGTTGTGTCAATCCTTGGCAATTTCCACAAATTACAGAAAATTAAATGTTTAGCCTATTGAGACCATAGACATAGGATGCCATCTGGACACAATGTCACAAGTTGCGAAACTTCCTCTCTCAAGGTTAATGTCAATACACCTTTAGGCACAAGAAATTATTTCTACTTCATATCCATCCACATCATTAATTCTTTGTCAACAAGGCTCCATGATAGCTGCAATAACTTTGGTACTTTATGCCAGTTTTTTTCATGAGGATTCTGCAATGGACTGTATCTGTCCAATGGTCCCTATTAAAGCATCATCTCATCATCCAGTCAAGTTATCTCCCCATGCTGTTATCACATTTCTTGGTGGATAACCTCCCCTTTGACAGCACAATGATATCTATTCTTCCTTTCCCTATGGCTATGGTTACCATGGAAGTCTCTCCATTGGGATAGGGGTGGGGGGTAGTTCAAGGTAGGTCATCCATCCAGGAGACCCAACTTCACATCAGTGCTATGAAGATTAAAGTAATCCTGCTAGAATTGCAGGAACTTCAGGACTACCTCCTCCAGGGTATGATTTGGCTGACAGCTATGTGTTTACAGTGCAATTCATTCTCCCTTTCTCCAAAAATGGAAAACTGAATTGCACTGTAAATGCACAGAATGTTGTCTTTTTTATGAACATATTTAATTTGCTAAAGTCCGGGATGGGCCTGATGTCTTTGTTCCTCTTTGGCACTAAAAAGAATCTTAAGTACACTTCAAATCCTCTGTGGTCTGGTGTGACCACCTGGGTGACTCTTTTTAACAGCAATGAAATTTCTTATGCTGTCGTACTTCTTTGGTAATGTGGAACATCTGGATGGGACTTGTAAGAGTTGGTTTTGCTGTGAAGTGGATTATGTAGCATCTAAATATTCTCTTCTCCAAAGTATTGTCTGTGATGACCTTCTAACTCTCTAGACAAATAAATAACTATTCCCTAACTGCTTCCAAAGGTGAACAGGAAGACAAGCCTTCAGGAACACTGAAAGGGTTAATCAGTGAAAGGACCTCTAAACCCTTGGTTCTATGGGCCTCCTCTGACCCTAGGAAATCATCCATATGGGTTCTCTCCCTCTGCCCTAGAGGCCCCTGTCAAAAGAGGTTTGTTTGTGTCTTTCGGCTTTTCCCGGTTAGGGGTCGCCATAGCGGAACTCCGGTCCGCTAATGATTGGCAGTTGATTTTTATGTACCGGCTTGCCAGGCCTGACGCACAACCTTCAACGAAGGTAAGCCCATTCAAGCATGTCTCCACACAGAAGACTCTCTAGCTGAGAATCGAACCAGACAGAGTCTTACTGTGAGGCGACAACGCTACCGCAGCACCACCACCGCAGCTTTATAGTGGTAGCAAAATGTCTGGACTTCCTGTTCCAGAGTCACTTCTGTTCTCTCTAATTCCTGGAAAAAAGTCTTTGAGGGTTAGAAAAGTGAACTACAGGTGCAGATGATGTTTTACTGTCTTATTCACTCTTAGACAAAGTTTCCTTCACTTTGGGTCCAAAGAGGGTAGCCCCAATGAAAGGAGCATTGAGGAATGAAACCTTGAAATTGTCCATAAAAATCACACAGCAGCCAGGCATGATGACATATGCTAGTATTTGTACCCTCTGCTCTTGATGCTCCATCTGTTGCACTGGAAATCAGTTTCATGGTGACATTAGTGAATAAAAGCAATATAGCCAAGTGAGCCTCCATAGACTTGCTTATCATCATCTTTGGTCTCCATAAGGATTATAAAAGATCACTGGTTAAATGTACCTGAAGCATAGACCAGCTTTCCAAAATGATCCTTCACTCAGGACTCTCCTTAAGAGGGATGGACTGTAAAGCACTCATCTTTCTTCATGGATGCCAGTACAATAATTAACTCCATAACAGGGCTTTTACTCCAGTGTTGGTGATTCTTGGGGGGTGGGGGGCAAGCACTTTATCTGGTTTCCCATTAATAGGTTCCATAACATTCAGATCCTTCCATATCCTCTGAGAGACTACATCCATCAATTCATCTGCAGGATGCAACACCCAAGTAGTAGAAGGGCTTGCTCCAA